>NW_015373949.1:283849-308120 GCF_001272555.1 Dufourea novaeangliae | reverse complement strand
CTTCCGATCCACTCTTCCTTTTCTTTCTTAGATCGTTCACCTCACCTTCCCATCAGCCCACGACAAATGCATCTCACCCCGCACTTACCTCTCAATCTAACAGCCGAAGAATCGCGAGATCGAAGTTCTACCGATCATATGTGAATATACCACGTTAACGGAGATCCTGCTCGACGTAACGCCACTTCAAATGCTAAAGCACCGTCGAGAATACGCTCGATCGCGCTCGCAATCGATAATAGCCATAAGAAGAGACTCTCTTCTCGGCTGTCGGGGGAAATGACGGGTGAGTGGATACTTTCGCGTCGGGGCGGGGTATCGTCGACTTCTCTGGCACGACGGGACGGGATATTTTGGTACACTGTGGATCGTCTTTTGGAAGTCAGCGTGCCGTAGAAAGTTGCGGAATCGATGGAAAATGGAATGAAATGTTGTGATAATATAGTAAGATATAGACGTGGTGTTGTATACCAACGCTACTCTTCTTTTAACATTAGTATTAGTCATCTGCGTACTTTCCGATAATTATCCCGAAAATCCAAATTCCTACTTTCTATGATCTCATCCTTCCCTTCTTACTCATCTTCGAACTTCGCCCTGAATGTCTCATCCCTTAGTGACTCAAGATATCCCCCACTTTCCAAATTACCGAACCTATATCTTACACGTATCTCTCTCAAAACCCAGCACTACTCTCTGAACACTCTCTGCATAACCGTCTAGAAGCGACTTAAGGAGTACTATTGTACGCGCAAACGTATTAGTCTAAGTTTCCGTAATTGTGTGAAGTTCTTATTAAATAAAATAAAAACTACTAGTCAACGGAATACGATAGTGGGAAAAAGTACAAGATACCTGTACGCAATCTGATTTGAAGAAAAGCCATTTAGATATTTGTTTGAAGGTATGTACTTGTATTTATAAACGTGTTCCTGCGGCACATGAATTACATACACGTTGTCCAAAAAAACTTTTAGGTTATGGACCCCTGGATGACGAGGCCTAGGTCTATTTTAATCCAATCTTTTATATATTCTGACCTCAGCTTGTAATTCACTTAAAGTAGACGAGATAATCGACGTACAGTAAATTCTCGATGAGTTTTCGAAGGCTCCTCGACACTGACAAGGAGAGGTCCCCAGGTGTAACGCTGACTTTTTAATGAGGTTTATCACAGTGATAGAGCTTGCAAAACTGAAGCCAACGAAATTTGTTTCAGTCGTATATGGCTATTAGTTTAAAGGGATATGATAGGCTTAGGTGTTTAATTATCAAACCCTTTATTTATTATCACGAGTTAATTTATTGCAAAGGTTTGTGCGTCTACAATAGAATCTCGACAGACTGACTTGTTTCGATTGAGGTGAATCCACTATTTATATGGAAGAGGTCGAAATCGCCGTTACGCCTTTGTCGCGGATAGCGACCGAACGCTGCGCAGCGCCGATTCGAAATTGCCCTGCTGCGCGTACCGAGGTTAGCCGTTGTGTTTAGTGCCTGCTTTCTTTTTCTTACCAGCTGCGAATAACCATTTGATATTTCGAGCACGACTACTACAAGTTTATGAAATGTTTTATGTTCAGTGCCGAGAAGGCTTCGAACACTCATCGAGGATATACTGTATCTCTAAAAAGTACTTTGCACACTGCCGTTCATAAGTATTAGGACATCTGGCCCGTATGAAGAAAGTGTGATGTTTCATAAATATTATACATGTTGGGCCACTTTAAGTAGTTAATATTAGCGTGACTGTTGTCCAACGAACTTCAAAATTCCCCAGACAATATTTATTTTGTTCGAATTAGGAAGTGTTAGATAATCGCGTATAATATGTATAGAACGTCTTATTGCCGAAAGATTCTATTCAGTCAGCGATCCTTACGTAAATTTAAACCATTGTTACATAGTCCTTAATCGTATAGTTCGATAATAATAAAACCAAGTTGTTAATACTTCCTCTCATTTCACCTGCACCGTATAGAAAATCTAACATATTTTAGACCTTCAATAATTTCGTACTGCCTTATTTCGTTTACTTCATATGTACACGATAAGTATCCTAATACTTATGAACAGGAGTGTCCCTCAAAAAAGCATATTGGGTCCTAGCCGACCGAGTTATAGGGATGTAGGGCCCACTCACGTGCCTGCTTCCCCTTCTAACCGTTTTTTCGCGCTGTATGCCTTCGTAGAGACAAAAAGCTCTGACTCTTGCCTCTGTTACTCTAACAGTTTCCTGCTCCCGGGAGCCGATTTTGCCCACCGCTGGTTTAGAGGATCAGAAAGATTAGAGAACGAATGAAGAATATCTAAAAGTAAGAAAATGAATTTTTTGAAAGAAAAAGAACAGTAAATTTAATTGAATACATTTACTACCAAATTAATGTATACAACATTTTAAGACTGGTGAACCCATTTCTGTAAACACACAGAACCTATGTATATTTGTCAAGAATAATCTCAATACTTATTTTTTACGTCTACAACCTAATGAAGAATGATTCATTTTAAACCCATTATCAATCATTGTATCATCCACATGTGGCTGACATAACTGTCGAAATGTTAAAGTATTACGTTATCTGCAGTTCCATTCAAAGGATTCTTAACCTAACATTACTCTATCACGCTCGAATCCTCGCAGGGGATTGTTCATTTACATCAAGTATACTCCACCGATAAAAGCCATATTAGACGTGGGATGACGTTCCACACAAAAGACATAAAAAGGTTCAATAGCATCCAGCCACTGAACATTGCTTATTGCATTAACATTCCGACCCGGAACTTTGTCGGATCAGGTCACCGTCGTAGCGGGCGAACTCTAAGAGCCGCAGTACAGCCAATAACTGTGATCGATAAAGCGCTGCTAATTACCTAGGTTCTGCCTCCAAATTGGAGCTTTGTTCCACCGATGAAATTAATTGACTCCATTCACTTGATAACACTGGATACTCGAGGACCGTTCAGTTGCTCGTTTGTCTTTGCCAGAATCATAGTTCGTCTTTGGAATCCAGAAGATAGTCACCTGTCCTGAAACACAAATTCTACTTCGCTCGAAACCTGGAATACACGGACACTCGGTCGATTTTCGACATTATATAATTCCACGGTCGAACACATTCGTTCCTCTGAACGTCTGAACTTTGCAATTACACCACCGTGCCGCGCAATAACTTCCCTTTCAGCGTATTCGTTTCACCTACAGTGTTTTCTATGGACTCTTGGAAAAGGAGAAAAATATGAAAAGAAGGAATATAGTTGCGGAAAAAGATACTTTCTGAAACTGAAGAAATACAAAAAACCTCTTACAAGGATTAAGGGATGATTGTTGAATTTAAACTATTGCATAGGTTGGACCACTATTGTAACTTGTTATGTGTAAGAAATTTGCGCTGTATGATAGACAATATGTGTTGCTTGTGTACCTACTAAGTTAGTTAATGCAATCACTATTATCATACAGATATTGTCTATCATACAGCGCAAAATACTCATAAATGACAAGTTCCAGTAGTGGTACAATAAAGTCATAACTTCTGAACTAATAAATTGTCGACTAAACTACGTTAATAGTTAATACTTTTTTAAAGAGAATACAAAAATGCATCGATTGGTTCATTCAGAAATATACAGTTCTATTAAGAAAAAATTGACGTGGTCTTGATTATTAATCGAATAAAAAGTTTTATTATGAATATTTACTATTGCAGTTTGTTGTAAACTGAATACCGACTAACTTTTGTTCGAAAAATGTTTTTATCAAATTAATCACTTCGTCGTTGGGAGGTTCACCATTCACATCTAGAACACATTTTCAACCTTGCATCCGATAGCGAGCTCATTTTGACGTACCGCTAACGAACGACACAGCCCCAGATGCTCGCTGAGCGCTCGGTTCGTGCTCGCATCGCCGTCCACATCAGCGCACGTTCGCTTCTTCTCTCGCTCAGATGAGTACGCGGCTCTACCGATTGGATGTCTGTTCCTAGACCATCGCCATCGATCAGCTCTTGAACACGAGTTTAAAGCGTATGTAACGAGGGTAGAGACCGTCACCCGGAACACGTTCACCTAAATCGACCTCTCAAAATTCACCCGACGTCGGTGTGTATAAATCCGTTCAACGTGCACGTGGTTACGTCACCCCGTCTGCATCTCGATCCACATTCTCCAGGAACCGCGAACCTTACACCCACGCCTCATAACGATCCACAATAATCATTCAACGATCCAACCCGCCACGTTGCCCGGTAAACTTTGCCACAACGTTACGTTCAATTGTACGGGGTTTCGCGTGTGCTTGTACACAGGAAGCGTATAGCTCATCTACACGTACATGCAAATGCAGCCCCGCAGGCAGCCATTCCCCGCTTCCGGTCCGCTGCCATGCACAGAATGCGTACGCGCGTATGCAGATTGCCGGCCGCGCTATGCACCTTTCCGCATACCTCGACCGACAAGAGAGATCGATTTGATCCCGGGCCTTTTTCATTCGGGCTGAATCGGTCGGAAAAGTATTCCGGATTCCCCTCCCCGACTGACCGACGAAGTCGGTAGCTATAGTTTTCCCTTTGTGGCGTGAAAGAGAGAGAGAGAGAGAGGGAGTAGAAAAAATAACGACTTAAAAATCTATGATAGAAACTAAAGTTAAAGAAGAACGGAGACGGTTGTCGTACGTTTTAATATCTGTTTTCACTTATGAAATTCGTAGTACGTTTTCATAACGTAATTTTTGTTACAAAATGGCCATTTTTCTTTTCAAAAACTGAAATAAAATGTAAATTGTTTGATATTTATAATTATATAAAAGTCCTGTACAACTTCTCTGTTTGTGTTAACGTACTGCCCCACGCTTGTCTCACGCAACAGTTGTTTGTCACAGCTATCGTGAGTGGTATAATATTTATTAAAATACTTAAATGATAAATAAATTCTTCTAAGAAAATTTTATTTACAAAAGTAATATTGAAATATGTAATAAAAGTGAATTCATGATTTTCACAAAAATTCTGCTTATTTTGATATATTTAAGTTTTCTTTACACGAATTACTTCTATTATGTGTTTCTGTTCTTCACTTTCGGCATGTTTGTTTGTAGTTCCTTTTTCACAAGAGTATCCGTAAGAATAGTAGACTTTACTCCTGACAACCATTCCCACTTATGATAAAATAGAAGAAATAGAATACAATCATGGGCGTAGCCAGGGGGGCAGGGTGGGCACTTGCCCCCCCTCCCTCCTGGACAAAAAAAAGTGGCTTTGCCCCACCCCACAAGAAAAAACTTGAATTTTGCCCCCTCCACCTCCCTTCCCAGAGTTACAACATTTTTGCGTAATATTCAATATTGCAGTATAATTTGAAACACGACCAACAGCATCCATTAACAAAACGCATACATTTTCAACGATTTGTGACTTCAAAAACAAAATAAAGCGTGTCTGGCGACGTACAGCCTTTTTCACTGTAGCAGTCGATGTGTTAATATTTTTGCCCCCCCCCCTCCCCGCCCGACTGATAACCTGGCTACGCCCATGAATACAATAGTACAACAGAGTAAGATGTTGGTAAAACTCTAGAAGAAAGTTGTATCTAAAAGAAAGAAGAATAGAAATATCACAATAACACCCGATATTATTACACTGAAAACGATAAGAAAATAAGAAATATTACTTCAAATGAACATAAATCAAACTTTTTCATCTAATAGTGATAGTAAATAATAAAAAATGATAGTTCCTAAACCAAACGGTTACTTATGAAAAACAGTAGGTACATTTTACTCCCTGTAATGAATCTGTCTGGCAGTCAGTCACAAAAATATACGAAATGTGACAACTAGCCGCGATCTCCCCTACGAGCGAGAAAGAAAAGTGGCACAGTCCGTTGTTCCAGGAGTAAATTAGAAAATTATTAATAATGATAAAAGCCCGGCCGTCGATGTTTCGAAGTTAATTAAATGGCGGCCGGTGAATATTTGTATAGTGGGAATGTGCCTCGACACTGGTCCCCGAACTCATCGATACCATGATTTTCAATTACAGGAATTGCTTGGTGGGCAAAGCTTATCACATTAAAATCTCGGATTTCGGCACGGACAACGAATTGTACGCGTGCGATTATTACAAAGTCGATGGTGCGGTGCCGCTGCCGATACGCTGGATGGCCTGGGAGTCCATATTTCTGGTAAGCTTTATTTAAACGATCCAATTAGACCTGTTCACGCGGTTGATGTACACGGATAATATAATATATCTGCCTTTTTTTGACTATCGTTGATTTAGTAATTTCAAAAACGATCTACGTATTATGCATGTTTCATTTTGTTATTTGTTACAGTCAGAATTGTATTTACGCAGTTTGAAGCGTTTAATTAGTCTCCCACTAAATGAACAGCTCTCTTTAATACAAACGATAATTCAGTCATTATTATTACTTCAATACTTGCACGAATTCCTAACTTTTTGTGAAACTTTGGTTTGACAAATTTGACTCCACTGCATTTTCTGTTTAGTTTGTAAGTTGATCCTATGTATTTGGTTTACCGATTGAAAATGGTACCATTCGATTCACGGTAATTAAAGCTTTTCGTAGATACATGTACATACACGGTATCTCAGGTCGAGTAATATAACCCGGCAAAAAGTGATTTCTATAAGAAAAAATAAGTCGAAAATAAAGAAGAAACTTTTTTCATACGAGGCTTCTTTTCGAGAAAAACCCCATTTAGAAGTTTCATGGAGTATGCGTGCATTCGTGGTGACAATAAGTAGAAACGGAATGTGATGCAAAGACACATTATCAAAATCCTATTCACTTGTACGCGTCTACAGTAGATTGTCAAATTCGATTATCTCGAAAACAAAGCAACGTTGGAAAAAATTGTATTGTACATTTTCAACTTGTTTTTATAAGTACATATGACTGAGACACCCTGTACATAAATCTTGTACGAAAAGGAGATGATTCTAGACGTTAAAATCCTTATCTTTATCCCTATTCTTATATAGAGTGGACTCTAACTACAATATATTGCCATGGTCGGGGCTGTAGGGGAGTAAAATGGCAATGAATTCAAAGCCCCCTCCATGCGAAGTTGTATCGTCATAGCCATGGCCTCAGCGCCTGCGCAATAGCTAGGTCGCGCTGGTGCGCCGGCGTACGCAACGTGATGGGAGAGTGAATTTGTGTGCTCGAAAGTACACCCACGAGCAAAGTCGGCTTCCGTTGGGGGAAAAGCAACGTAGGGGAAGGGCCTCCCACCACTTGACCACGAAGTCACTAAACTTATGCCACACTTACATGAACGAACCACATTCAGTTTAACATTTACTTCAGTACTCGACAAGCAACCAAATTTGCCCATAAAATTATTTTATTGCGAGTGAAATAAGTAATAAACACAATTGTTCACCAGTCTGTCAACAGCCAGCGTGTATCTGTCATTGTTCAGTGGCGCCATCGTCGCCCATTGAACGATTGGCGAAACAATCTCCCCCACTATAGCAGCAACGTAGGGAAGGCGACTCTGCTCGACTGCGCGAAACGGTCGCATAAGTCTGTCCTTCTCGCATTTGCGGTCTTCTTTTTATGGAACTTGCAACAAAGGACATAGTAAATATTACAAAAAAAGAAATAAAAAGTGCAAGAAAATAAGTACGATTAATGAATAATAACGAAATATGAAAAAATATTCAAATAATTTTCAGTAAATAGACTCAAATACTGAAAAAAAAATACTTTTTTTGCGTTCATTGTAACCATAGCGTAAAAATACACGATGTTCACTTCTACGATTTTCTGAACTGGAAAATCTCAACTTGGGAAAAACCCAATTTCGATGGCATGATCCCCAGGTATTGTATGTCCGCTTTTAACATCTTCGAGAAAGACAGTTTTAAGTAGATATGATGAAGTATGATTTTTATACTGCATAAATAAACAGTCAAGAACTATTTATCGTGTATAAAAACTCAAATTTCAGAAAAAGCGGACACGCAATGTTTGTGCAGTACGCCATTGATTAGATACCCCGAAGTGGCCTTTGCTTGTAGGGTTAATATGCAGAAAGTGGTTCTGTAATATTTGATAATTCCCACTTTCTTATAGAAAATAACAAATTACCAACATTAAACAATAAGTAACAACATTAAACACGAGATTCCGCAAACAGAAAATATATTATGAAATAGGTTACGAATAAATTTAAAAATAACACAAAATCAATCGCGTTTGAATATTCGCACATTACCTAAGTTTACCGATTATTGCTGAACTGCCCTTTAAAATGGCTATGTAGTTTCATCTCCTTCTAAGTCCGGAGTGTCGCTTCTTATTGTATCTCCTCTTTGCTTGGAACAGTCGAGCGACTGAGACAGACAAAAAAGTTTAAAAAGCCGCGTATCGATGTGACAATACAAACATGGGTGTGGCCAGATTATCAGTCGAGGGAGGGGGGGGGGCGAAAAATATTAACACATCGACTGCTACAGTAAAACAGGCTGTACGTAGCCAGACACGCTTTATTTTGTTTTTAAAGTCATAAATCTTTGAAAATCTATGCGTTTTGTTAATGGAGGCTGTTGGTCGTGTTTCAAATTATACTGCAATATTGAATATTACGGAATAATGTTGTAACTCTGGGAAGGAAGGTGGAAGGGAGCAAAATCCAAGTTTTTTCTTCTAGGGTGGGGCTGAAGCCACTTTTTTCCGTCCAGGGAGGGGCAAGTGCTCCCCTGGCTACGCCCATGAATACAAATGGAACTTTAAAACTTCTTGTATTTTTGTTTCTTTATTAATAAAAACTTTATTAACAGTTTAGTGAGATTCTTCTGGTTAAAATGATATCAAACATGATGCAATTTTGATAATTTGTACATTAACAAATGTAATAATGAAAGAAACACTTGATTAAGTAAATATTATCCAAATTATTTCATGTGTGGTATCAATTTAATCAGAAAAATATCACCAGTATGCTAATAAAAGTTTTGGAACGAAGAACCAAAAATAATAAAGATTCATCGTTGCGTTAGTATGTTCTCACAGATTCGTAGCTTTTTAAATTTCTCTGGCTGTTTCGACTCTCACTACCTTTTTGTATTTCACTCGCTGTCCTTTTCTTCGACTTGGACTCGTAAGGGAAAGTTCCGAACCCGAAAATTCTGATTTTAATGAAACTTCGCATAAATTTTTTGCGTTTTCGTTTTTGTTTAAATATGATTTTGTAACGGTACAACATAGAACAAAACTTTAAATACAGAAATTGTTCAATTCCTTTGGACTATTACACCACCTAAAGAAAAATCTTCTACGACGCGTCACGTGTAAACAAAAATATTTTTTTGGTATTTTTTACATATAAATTCTTAACTTCTACTCTTCTTCGGTGGACGTGAGTTCTGAACATTTGTCGAATATTCACTGCACTGCTGTATTCAATAGCAGGGGCACACTCTGTATGAACTTCTATATCCAGAACTGGAATAGAAGCCTGTTAATTATGGGAGTGAAGTTATGGCTAAAACAATATTATATAGCATAGAAGTTTTTGTACTTTTGAAAATTGATTGAGTATTATTGGCAGTGAATGGTAATCAGGAATAAATGAGGGACAAATGTTGGATAAATCAACTGTCTATGAAATTATGGAAATTTTTGTTTTAAATTTGCTGACATCAAGAAATGGGAAAACCGTACTACGCCTTGCAAATCAACCGTACTTAGTTATTCCAAAAAAATATTCTCCTTTAATTGAACTACTCTACTTCATGTAAATACGCGTAAACAATTTATCTATTGATGGGTATTGGTACATGGCTTCGCCATACCGAGGGCCACCATTTCGAACTAAAATTTAACTCGCAAGCTCAACTGCCCACGCAAGAGAGGGTACGTTAGCTAGTGTAGTATAAATCGACATTGAAAATTAAGAGGTCCAGTGCAAAGATCCAGTGCTATGCCACAAACTGTTGAAAAATGAGATTTTGATTAATTCTGGCACCTTTTGATATCTAGTTATTGTCCCTTAATTTATAACTACGTGGCAAAATTCCTGCCTGTACTGTAATTGTGAATACATATGTATATCATATGTATGTGTGAATACATGTACACAATCATAGTATGATGAACGTTATTTTTCATAAAAACCTTAACACCTTACAACGCTACTATTGTAACATAGCTCCGTCTTGCACTGGACCCGTCGAATCATCTGATGGATTTTTGGTTACAAACAGTAGAAACAGTGAGTAATGACCAGACACGTTAACGTAGTCCTATTCAGTACCACGCGTATCGAACAGATTTTCAAAATCAATTTTCTCGAAGATAAAGCAATATACCCAAAGAATCATCTCTTTTTCGGCTGTACCACTAATTTCGCCACATCTTATCATATAAATACATATACATAGAATATTACATACCCTGTTCCAATTATATCGATACCTGTTACATGGTTAACCTGTAGAGGACAAGGAACCTATTTTTAGGGTCTAGATGGATCGTTTACTCTTCGTATTATTACACTCTAACAAACATATAAAAATTCTAACTCAAAAATATTAAAAGTCATGAAAAAATCTGCCCGTCCTCTAAAGGTTAATATGGAAAAATATAATTACTCGAACGTCGTTTCCGGAAGGGATGCATGCACGTACCCAATGCTGTGGAAATCTATCTTGATGCGTCTGCATGTGCGTGTGTAGAAGTTACCTTGCGACTACTGATTTCAATTCCATCGACATAACCGATACCGATTTTCGCAGGGCAAGTACACGACGAAGAGTGACGTATGGGCGTTCGCGGTGACACTCTGGGAGATACTGAACCTCGGCCGACGTGTCCCATACGAGCACTTGTCTGACGAGGAAGTGGTACAGAGCCTACGGCGGTTGCACCGTACTTTGGAGGAGTGCGCCGAAAACAGTGGCGAAAACAACGACTGCAAAGTGAACAACACCGATAACCTTTACGACTATTTACCGCGACCGACCGCGTGCTCGAAGGATATTTACGATCTGATGCTCGAGTGCTGGCGCAGGGAGGAGAACGAACGGCCGACCTTCCGGGAGATCTCGATGTTCCTGCAGCGAAAAAATCTCGGTTACGCGCCCACGTCCTGATACTGAACGTTTCGCGACGTCGATCACCACGATGTTCTCGGCGTTTGTCGCTCGTGCCCGCTGGTCAGGAGCCACCTGAACGAGGTCTCGGAAATGATCGACGACGCCTTCTACCCACATTGGATAACCGTGAGAACGAAGTTCTGATTGGTTCCTCTTTAGCTACACAGCTCCCGACGGCGATCCGTCGACTCGAAGTGAAAGAAAAATGGACATCGAACAAGCAGATACAACGACAAAAAAACTTGGTCTCCAGCAACGAACGTTGAACCTCGGGCTGAAGAATCCTTGTCGAGCCGATCAGTGATCCTGAAGGAGCTGAAGAGGACTTCGAAACGTTCCAGACGGTAGAGCCATCTAGGTGGCTACGCGCGAATAGTCCCGCGGAACAGGATCGTGTGCGGGACATGGAAAACAGCAAATTGTGCGTAGACGGAACACGCGAGACCATCGAGACGCAACGACGTCGGAGCATTCGATAAGAACTGTTTTTTCGTAGACGTAAGATCTTGTTAGGGAATAAAAGGGTGAAACTGTGAATTCGACAATCGGGCGAGAGTACGCGGGGCTGGGTTTACCCTTCTCTAGAAACTGCCGCTCCACGCGAAGTATGTACCGTGAGACCATGGGTATCTTGAGGGCTTCGAGGGTCCGAAATATGATCGTCGAAATTTTAGGAGCAATATCGTGTAATCGTAATACAGCTGTGAACATTCCTTGCATGGTTTAAAGATATATCTTCGAGGTAAAATAAGGGATATTCGTTACTTAAGGAGCTAGAAGTTACCCAATCCGGAATTTACGTGTTTCCGTTTATAAGAGGCGTGGGGGGAATAGACCAGTGGATCGGGATAAGAGTCGCATCAACGTACGGCAATACGTTAACTAAGTGTCAAACTCCGCCTACGAAGGAGTTATCGATAGAATAAAAATGGTATACATATGAAAGGGGGTGTGAATGCATGTGTTTGTGAACGAATAGGATGGGTTACAATTCTCTTCGCGAGAAGAAAGTCTATCGTAATCGTTAGTTCAAGTTTCGTTTATCGCGTTCTCTTATCACATACCACGACGAAATCGGTATCAAAATTCTACGTAGATTGTTGTTTTTCGCCTGGTAGATCGACGTACGTTTATTCGAATGAACGATAACAATTTTACGGAGAGAAGATTGGAAGTAAAAACGCGCTTCTTTAAGGAACCACATGTGGTGAGTCTCGAAAATCTATTTAAGAAACAAGTACAAACTTTCGAAATAAACGAAGCTGACTGGGTGATATCTTGAGCTAACAGATCTCGATAAAGACGACAGAAAAGTCCCGTTCACTTTTCTCTTAAGTGTACATTTATTACTGAAACGGTGCTTTTTAAAGATTGCTATCAATGTTTTGAATTAACATACAAATATTTATGAGTTTTAAACTGAAAAAATTACAGACGGTTTCTTGGTGAATTTATTGACATCTATTAATTTTGTATAAACTTATACGGAAATGAGGGGAGGAATGGGAGATGTTTCTTAAATAACTTGTTCGAACTTACAATTTGGGTCGTGGTTCGACAAAAACGGGTTTCAACTACTGGTCCGCTCTTCGTCGAATCGCAATCGAAAAAGAAAGAGAGCTGTTCATCGACGTTTAAGGCTCGTTACAGAGTCGAGCGTACGGAGCAAATTATGTATACCTACATTATATGGGAGCGTTCATAGTTCAGCGGATTGTACGTTCGCGGTGCAGCCACACGCGTGATCCTTCCACATCAGCATCACATAACTCTATGGACGCAAATGTAGCAGTTAATAGTTGAGCGGATTCCGTCGAGGAATAAACAGTTACCATCGGTGTAAAATAGTTAAAAAAATGTTCATCATTTTCTCGTAAATCAGTATATAATGACACAAAAGCGCCTTTTAAACTCCTTTGAGCAATAAGAGGATGTATCCTGTATCGTCTATTTACTCGAATTTCTTTTTTCTTCCTTTTGTGTCAATTATAATACATATCAACATCTTTGGCCATTAATTTGTTCATACTTGAATAAAACAAAACTACGTACAAGAACTTCAATACAGGCTGTAATATAATATTTATAATACTTGCTACTGAGACACACGACGACTCAAATAAGACTAATCGCGATCAAACCGCGAACAATCCGCTTGCGAATGCTCCGCTCGAGTCTGTAACAGGCCTAACGAATTTCCACTTTCGACGAAAGATGTCGAGGTCGTGATTTTAAGGGTTTGGCGGATATCATACATCGTGATTTATGAGGAGGAACGATATACATATTCTCTGTTAAGGAAAGGGTGGCGATAAGGGCCGCGACTATGACACATCATAATTGTAACTTTATATATGATAGGCGGGATCAATACAAATACAACAACAAAAAAAGAAATGAGAATAACTAGAATATTGTATACATATATAGGCGTACATCGAGAGATAAAATGCGTTTATCATTGCGTTGATGCGGATGAGACGAGGTTAGGCGGCCGACCAATCCGCTTGAAACGTATTTCGGGATCGTGTTCCTTCCTCCATCGAACGCGATTTTACTTGAAAACCAAACAAAGCTGGTTGTTCGAGGAGTTTCGTGAGATTTTAATGGGAACTTCGGAGCGTTTATCCGGTGCGTGCGACATATCGAAGGGCTTCGGCTCACCGCGTCAAAAACGGGGTGACGAGTCATAGGTGAGGCACTTTGTAACGGGCAACTTTTACAAGGATTTCGAGGTTAAATGTTCGATTAGCGATGCTATTCACGCGACATTCAACTAATTAATCTCTCGAACCGTTATGTTCCATGTATTTATATCAGATGAAATACTATCGATAGCATTCGCAATATCTAGCGTGTAGGTGATGTTACCGTTACAACATTAAAAATACTATTTATATATCTTAATGTAATTCGCCGCGTAAGGAGTAGATAATCAGAGGCATAGCCGTTCGTATTATACAGACCATACGTCCGTTGAATTTAAACGTAACAAAGAGGCGTTTCCCGTCGCTGAACCGAAAAATAAGAGGGAAAACGTGCAAGAATCAGCGAGGATTCCAGGGCAGCAATCATAGTAGTTCGTATTTAGTATGGAATTATCGATAAGGGTATTAGTTCAAGTTGTAATTTTAGAGTAATTCGACGATTTAGCATTTTATACCGTGATCAGGCACACATTGTTCAGATAGCGATAAACATAGTGGTCGTTAGTTATCAAAAAATTGAAAAAAAAAAAAATAACAAAAGACAAAAAAAGATGATACTGCCGACAACTCCGCGCGTGACATTAGAGGAAAACGGATCATAGTTGCGTTTAGATTCATCGGTGTAAGCATATTGCTGCCTTTGGCTGTATCGTTGCCCCCCCTTACTGCTAACGAGTAACTCACTTGTCTACTCATGTGATAATTTAGTATATCTCTACGTACCTACCTGTACCTAGCGGTTCGGAAATCTCCAGTAGCAAAAGGATTATTCATCTTGCACTGCGTTCAATCTCAATTTCTAGCCGAGTCTATCTTGATCGATGATGCAAGAAAAGAAAAACAAAGATTAAACTAAATTCTTCCAGACCCGACGCACACGAGCGACACGCGTCATTTTGCAATCGCGTCGATTTGATGCCGCGTTTTGGCAGTACATTCATTTATAATTTATATTTATATGAAGCAATTTACACGTGACGCAGGTTTCGGCGTCATCTTCGCGGCTAGTTTGCGTTTTCCAAAACGAACGCAGGTATTGCAAGCCGCAAATGTGACGCTAATATCTCAGCAGACAGTCAATTATTTTTCTCGAGCAATTCATATATCCGATATGTGTCATTTATTGTACGAACAAGCAATATTTCCTCAGCATCAAAACGAAAACGACTTTAGACGACATGATGATTATTAAATTTATGACAATACCAGAGTCATTACAGAAACCGAATGAAAATTTATTATTTTTACAATGACTGCTTCCAATTATAAGGACTTTTAATGTAGATCAGAAAATTCAATTTAAAATGGAAGTTTTCATTATTATTAGTTCCTTCATTTATTATAAGTTCGTTAACCTAAAGACGTTTTTATTCATTTTTATGTATAGTTCATCAAACGATTTCACATTCACTCTAAAGTAAAAAATTTGCAAAACAAGTTACAAAATTTGACCTCATCTTCCCTTAAATCGGAAAACATAGTATTAAATGGTCCGTTAAGTAATCAAAAATATTACTAAAATCAGGTAATTACTAATTGTTAAAATTATTTGACCGCTCGTATGCTGCAGCTACAAAATTGACGCAAACAAGACGCAAAGTTGCCGCCGAAGCCTGCGTCACTTGTGAATTGCTTCATATAAACATGTATAAATTAATGTACTGCCAGAACGCGGCGTCAAATCGCGGCGACTGCAAAATAGCGCGTGCCGCTCCTCTGCGCCGGGCCTAACGGTAACCAAGCATACTTCGGAACGAAGGAAAATCGAGCAGTTGGGTTCATTTCGTTTTGCATAGATTCGAGATGCATAAACCTTTCTCTACTAAAAAAAGATAGTTTGCTCTCTGCAATCTAGATAGTTTACTTCTAACTAGCGTGTCCATTTTCCAATGGTTGCTTGAAGATCTTGTGTCTCGTGAAGAAAGAAATAGGGAACTATTCGAGCAACTGACTATCTGGGACCGTGACAAGAAAAAGGGAAGCAGTCATAATCCTTTTCGAAAGCTACTTTGAAGACCAGAAAATCTTTTTTCCTGTGATTTCTAACGCTTCACCGTTCTCGTTTTGTTTCAAAATGTGTTCAGTCAATTGGAAATTCTCCCTCATCATCACCGTTATCGATCAAGATTGCTAACACATTCGATTTTAACACTAGATTTACGGGCACTTATCGTGTAGGTATCTCCATGGCACGCATCAACGAACCCGCAGATTTTCTTTAAAAAAACAACTTATTTTATATAATACACAATTTATGATCTCTGAAATTAATGCATAGCTATAGAGATAGGTATACCACATAGAGAATTTCGAGGTTAGAAAGCATTCGAAATGCGTCAAAATGACGCGTCCCGTAAACCTAGTGTTAATGAATCTAACGTTTCGTCAACGTCTTTTCGGTCCGTGAGCTCTACATTGATTTCGACGATCCCATTTGGACGGGGGTGAATTGCCAATCGGTAAAGTGTATCCACGCGACAAGAACGTTGTTCGCTTGAACTTGGTTGCGGAATTTTTTTCCGTTTTCTTGACCAGCGTACGATCGACAATCACGCTTAAGCCTCGAGGCATCCGGGATCGTTCAATCTTCCATGTTGGTGCTATTGCAAATAGTATTGACACTGCGAAGAGAAATGACAACAGCGGAATTGCCGTTTCATGCTGATTTTTTACGTAGAATTTTACGATTGAGCCCTTCCCCCAATTTGCATTATTATCCGGCTGATTGCAGGACGATCAAATACGTTTTACATGACGCAGGACGATCGAAGTTTTCGATAAAGGATAGCAAGACAGATATTTTTTGTCAACAAGACTTATTGTAAAAATGCAAGAAATACTTTGAAAAGCGTTATGATGATGTACCCTCACGAGCAAACTCGGTTTCCGCTAGGGGAAAAAGTGATGTAAGGGAAAGACCTCCTACCACTTGGTCTCGGAGTTATTGAAACTTATGCGAAATTAACATTCGGTTTAACATTTATTTCAGTATTTAAAATAAATTTACCAAGTAGTAGGAGGCCCTAACCCCTACATTGCTTTTTCCCCTAGCGGAAGCCGAGTTTGCTCGCGCGGGTGTACACTACGTGCACACTCGGCTTCCTCTAGGGGAAAAAGTGGTGTATGAAGAAAAGTCTCCTACTACTTGGTATTGGAAATTATTGAAATGTATGCCAAATTAACATTGGATTTAACATTTATTTTAGTAGTTGAAATTTTATCAAGTGATGGGAGGCCCTTCCCTTTCGCCACTTTTTCCCCTAGCGGAAGCCGAGTTTGCTCGCGTAGGTACTTCAGCTACTCTCGTATTTAAGTCAACAGTTTACAAAGATTTATTTTAATACTTCAGATGAAAATAAGATGGTATAAATTGTGTAATTATAAAGAATCTATACGTCGACACAAGATCATATGAATGATGTGCTTATGAAATTTTTCATGAACATTGTGTCCATCTAGACTGTATAAAACGAAGAAATTTGGAACCACTAAAGGTGCGTCCCCAATATGCCGATCGATCTTGCACTTGTGGGGACACATCTGAATGCTTATGAATAAAAATGAAAATAAGTAACGGTTATTCAATCAAGAGAAAATTGTGGAAGGTTAAAACATAAAGAGAAACAAAAAATGACCAGTTAAACGAAAGAGTAGATTTATTTTAAAACCATGTACAAGCAACGAGGAGAAACTTCCTTACGATTGAAATAGATGAAATATAAAAAATATATTTTTTGTTTTATTAATTTTGATCTGTTACAATGACTACGCTACGAATTACCAGACATTTAGGTATAACCAAGTGTTTTCAATTTACCTTTAAAAGTGTTATACAACAAGAAATCTCTAATGCAACTTCTCTTAAATAGTCTGTACTAATTTGGCTTCCATGAACGATTTTCTGATACACAATTACCGAATACGTGAAAATCAAGGCCCAGTAACTCACTATGATCGTCGAACCGCATCATGTAAAACGGAACGTCCAACGGATTTGACTTTTTTTCAATTAAAAAATATTACTCTGTCTCTTTGCAATCGTTGATCCTTGTTATCTGCGAATTTATGGAATCTGATTTCCAGCACACCCGATTGTTAAGCTAACGTGGAATTGAGAGAAATCTATAAGTAATCGCGGAAGACTGTGAAGAACTTACCTAGATATATCTTCTATTCAGGCACGGGCAATCTCTGGCTTCATCATTGCGGCGTACAGCCGCATTATTCGATGTTCGTTTTCTTTGTCTCATATCAGACAGTTGTCTTCGACGTGTATAAAAATAATCTATTAACCTCTTGATTGCGGAACACTCCTAAACGAAACGCTTATTGTGATCGACACTATCGAAGAATTGTTTTTCAATACTGTATACCAAGTAGACGTATTCATTTTTCATACAATCAGTTATATTTCTACTTTCATCTCTTGTTACATAAAATTATATAAAAATCATCTAATTGATTTAATTTTTATTCAGATGTTATCTAAGACAAAAATTTCGCTAGTGACATATACACGTCTGTAGACCGTACCAAAGTCATTTTTCTTGAACACATATATGCGTCCACAGCGTTCAAGAGGGTTAATATATTAATAAACATACTCTCGATATGATAAAACGTGACGAACGTTCTGTTACACGAAATCATCAGTATTAATTATTTCTATCAGCTTGGAACTGTACAACGGTAGTTCATTTCGTTTCATTCTAAATACTTTGTCGAACGACATCGTAAACCTTCGGTAAACAATGTTTGTCAGCATCATGATGGGACCGTGATACTGATTTTTGGTGAACTTGGTGATCAGTGAATTTGTAAATATTCCTCTCCGAAAATCTGACAGAAATTAATCTCTCATCCCGATAATTATCGTCGAGCAGATCTTAATACAAAGTGGAGATGAAAGAGGCAAGAAAAGAGAAACAGAGAGAGAGAAACCGCTGATAGACCGTGAAAGGTTGCCTAAGCCTGCTCTACGCTATTGAACCTTAATCGTTATAGTCATAAAATTATTTTGTACTAAGAACTGTTTATAATTTTGTATCTAATCTCTGTAAATACCAAGCAGATTGTCTATGGCTAATAAAGCTTAAAGAAAATCGATATAAGTAGACTGTGTAAAGGGAATTATATACAGGGTGGGGCAATAACTGTGTCCACTTTGAATATTCCCGTTATTTGTAATAATATGAAAAAGTGTTATATAGAAAACTTACACGGTATAGACGGGGGCATATTATGACACAAACATTTTCTGCGTGGGTGAAGGCATAGAGGAGATTTCAAGGTCATCTCTATTTTTTTTAATGGAATGCTATGTTTTTTGTATCGCGATGTGATAGTCGGTATTGAGACGGTCTCAGCGAACTATCATTGAAGGTCATGCAAGGTCAAATGTGGTAGTAAAATACACTTTCTTACATTACAGGAGATGCTCTGAATTTCGATCGTTTCTGAATTTATTCTAGCACATGCTGTATTATTTCATAGGGGACTTTATTAGAAAATGTACCACTAAACGTTCGCCAAATGATGTGATTACAGCACGACGGGTGTCCGACATATTATGCTCGGAAAATAAGAGATGCACTGCACGACCTTTACCCAAATAAATGGATAGGACGTGGAGGATTAGCTTCTTGGCCACCCCGTTCTCCAGATTTAACCCCATTAGATTGTTTTCTCTGGAGAGCATTGAAAAATGCTGTTTATCAAGAAGCACCCACTACACCAGAAAATATGAAACAACAGATAATTGCAGGATGTGCTAGAATAAGTTCAGAAACGATAAGACATGCACGTGATGCAACGATAGATTGCAACTTTGTATTGACGCAAACGGTCACCACTTCGAGCATCTCCTGTAATGTAAGAAGATTTATTTTACTACCACATTTGACCTTGCATGACCTTCAATGATAGCTCGCTGAAGTCGTCTCTACACCGGCTATCACATCGCGATAAAAAAAACATAGCATTCCATTAAAAAAATAGAGATGACCTTGAAATCTCCTCTATGCCTTCACCCACGCAGAAAATGTTTATGTCATAATATGCCCCCCTCTATACCGTGTAAGTTTTGTATATAACATTTTTTCATATTATTACGAATAACGGCAATATTCAAAGTGGACATAGTTATTGCCCCACCCTGTACATATAGGTATTTATATTTTAATTAGCTATTAAGAAGGCGAACGAGAGGATGTAATTAAATTTCACATAGGCGAGAAATGGTAATATACCAATGTACAACGATCTAGGAATTATTTGTATTATACAGGTGACAATTTAAGGGACAAATCATTAAAAAAAAAATATACATGTTATTCGATAGCCACGTATGTGTACAGGGTGCCATCATTGAATATGGACCTTGAAGTTATGAAAAAAAAAATTGAAAAATCAGTCTTTCGTTATGTGTTATCGATTTAGGGAGAAATGTATAGAATGTCCTCCTAGAATTGTTTATTACATTCAAACCAGTCGTGATTCTATTGAACGTTAATATTATTGCGAACAAAGAAAATGTATTTTAATTTTAATGTAATACTTTTGGGAAACCCTGTACAGTAATACGGTGTAAAATCCAACTAGTCATTTATGGCACTCTATAACGATTAAAGTGTATCTTCTACGGTAAACGTGACATGCAAAGAACCTGTGGCTCTAAATTATTATTTGATTCAACGAAGCGACGTCAAACGAAAATATGTTTCAGAAGCATCTATTTTTATTCAGTTACAATTAATATACAATTGTACGTTGTTATCGATAAAACAGAATGGTGTCTTATTATTCTATTGGTTTCATTTCGATCAATCTGCCTCTGAATGCGAACTACCATTTAAACATTACTGACAGTAATCTAAGTCTTGCGCAAGATAATTCTATTCGTGTATCTTATATGTATGTCTCGATAAAAGCGGAAGTACACGTTGTAAGTCAAGTACGCGGGATGCACAACGATGAAACTTATTTGTATCGAACAGTCAAATGAAATGACATTACATATTTCAATGAAAATCCATGATTTCTTGATGTTCTCATTTTTCCTTATCTGTAACTCGAGAAAATGTAATTTATAGAAAAAAAAACACTTCTTCGTTTCAATTATGTTGACTACCGGCCGATTTTTGCAGTGTAGTCCTCGGTATACGAAGCAAATGAGAGTAAACTATTATTTAAAATGATTGAATTGAGCTGTGTTACGATGATGTAAGGAGATAAGGTGTGCTCTTGCGCAGCCTTTCAGAGTAGCCAATAAATAACGTGATCTTCCTAACATCCTCCAACAACCAATAAAATAGTTGCATTAAAAATTGCTAAGTTTAAAATGTAACGCGCGCGATAAAAGACCAAGCTCGTTCCGTTCATATACAAGGTGCTCCAAAAAGATGGAACAATCCGCAACATGCATATTTCTCATGCAAATAGAAATCAAAAAGTCCTTTAACGTTTTTTAATCTGAAGTTCCATTTTCAAGATATTAGTAGTTTAACGAACTCCAATCAGATGAGGGGCGGGTCACACGTACGCGCAGCAGAGGTGAGTACGTATTTCCAACCATGGCTTAAATGCGTTTACGACACGTCGCACAGTGGGGTATTTGACCCGAAAAGCTGGCCAAAACCTCAAATTTCATATTTGTTCAAAATGAATGAAACTTTTTCCGTATGTTCCTAGGAATGAATAAAAGTAAACTGCTATATTGTTTTTTCGTAAACAGCAGTATTTAGCAACAAATTGAGGCTTGAAAGTCAACAAATTTTGTGCTCGAAGAAAATGCCAGGAAACCTATATTAAGAAAGTGATTTATTACAAGTATGAAAGAAGTGCAATAACAACATATGTAGGATATAGAGGAAGGTATGTAGAGTAATTTGACACCTTGTTTCCTTTACTTTTTTGTGTGGTTTTGATAAAATAACAATTTGAAAACAGTGTCTTTTTTTCGAACAAGTATAGAACATTGAATTACTTTTTTCCACCCCAAAGCACCCCTTTACTTTTTATTTATTTTTAATCCTTGGACATTGCTTTACATATTTCTTGAACAATTAGGTACTGACAGGTGCTAAAACTACAGTTCTGGCCGAAAGTATCGCCTCACTTGTGCACTACTGAAAAATTATTGAGATTCAATGTTCCATAACTTTGTTAATATTCGTCAGAATTTGTTTAAATGAAAGGCAAATTAAAGCTTGAACCTTCTACTTTTCGACCCTTTCGGTTGATTTTATTTATCTCGCTGCCCAAGAGGTAAAATCTTGCCTTATAAAGAGGACCTTCAAATTGTAAAATTTTGTTCATATTTGAGAACGGATGTTCCTCACAGACAACAGTGCACGGAATTTTGCATGTATTTCAGAAATAATGATTCTTTGCCTTCAAAACAAGCCAAACTGTATCCAAAACGGATGTTTTTTAACGAAGTTATGGCTATTTACAGAAACGTTTGCCTCTTTATCGTTTCATATCTTTCGTGCATGGCACCGTTCAATGGTCTGCGTTTCTGTAAATGACTATAACTTCGTTAAAAAACATTCGTTTTGGATACAGTTTAGCTTGTTATGGAGGCAAAGAATCATACGATGGGAGTATATCGTATGGTTGATCTGCGATGGGGTAATTGAGGTGTGGATGATAGATCGATGAAGAACAGATATATCATAAGCAAGAAATACTGTCTGATGAAGAATCTTGCAAGAATTTGAGCTTGAGTTTAAATTACACTCGAGTTGTATCTAAATTCATAAAACGAATTAGGAGGATTAAGGGGAGTGAATCCTTTGGGGCCAACACCGAATCGATCGAAACGCTAATGTAAACAATCGGACGCTTGCGGAAACACATAATCGATAATTGGAACGGCTTGTAATACGACATCTAACGGCAGTACCTACAAATAAATTTTCTTTCCCGTTACCATCAAGTTGGGTTTGTGTATCTGCTACGCGAAGCCACGGACGAGATATATGAATAGACCTAACATGCAATGTAATTTCCTGCCCCATACTTCGAGGGCGTCAGAAGCCCCCTAACCATTTTAGTGTCAATACCCGACGTTACCGATAAAGTATGAATTCTGAGTATTATTAGCACAAATGAAGTGTTATATATTCCATTCATATTGCGTCTATCTATAAGATTTGACGGAAATAAAAATATCCAATGCTTCAGTTTAAGGTTAAGGGATAAATATGACAGTCATGAAACATGAAACGGAAAAGTATATATTTTTTCACTTTTACTACAAGACAATTTATTCTAAATGCAATGGACACTTATTATGTTAATGGACATTTTATTAATGTTACTTTTTCCACGTTCTTGTTTTATTCGTTTTTATATCTTTCCTTACATTTGTATATTTGTAACAGATAAATTGAGAATAGATGCAGTTTCATAAATACTTTATCAAATCTACATGTGGGAGAATATAACATTTTTCGGACACCCTGTATACACTGCTTTTATTAACATTTACATATTTATAATTTATATGGGAGTATGAATAGTTTTACTGCCTATTGTACGAATCTTAATACGCACGAACAATTACTTTTTGGCAATTGGTAAATTTTTACATGAATTGACTTACACGTTATTTACTTCCAAAAATTTTATTTATTCCGAGTAATTAAATAATGGACGCATGTTAATATTCAGCTACGTGTCTCAAATCAAGTGGAATACAGAAGTTTTATTTCCTTGAAAATTAGTGTCAAAGAATGCAGCAACTGGTTAGACTAGTTTCGTAAATAAATCGAAACCCTGTATCGGCATATTGTTTTTTAGGCTATCAAATATCACACGGAGTCTTTTAGGAAGTAGTCAAATCTTTTACACAAATTCAATGACATACTTTCAGGTACCCAGTTTAGGGCTATGAAATTAGACTGTTCAAGAAGAGGTAAAGAAGTTTCATATTTGCAATTATTTTGTGATACTGTAATAGAAATCGGTATCCTGTGAGAAAAATCGTATTTAACGATATGAAATGAATAATAAATAACGATCTTAGGGATTTATACTGGAGAGCTAAATCTTTAAAAGGAACATGTCGCTTAAACAAATTAGTTAAATATGATATTTATTTGGGGAATATCAACATCATAAATAAACGAGAGCGGTAGAGCGAGTTGCGGTATCGGTGCTCTCCGTCGGTGTCGACGCGTACCGAACGAGGCCCAAGATGGTCGGAGCGGGCGAAAGGGAGAGACCGAGAGCGATAGAGCGAGCCGCAGTATCGGTGCTCTCCGTCGGTGTCGACGCGTGCTGAGGAATTTCAGTGGTCTATGAAGGGAGGTGTGCGAGTGAGAGAGTACGGTAGAGCGTGCCGCGGTATCGGTGCTCTCCGTCGGTCCAACGCACTAGTGACGTTGCGTCACACAGTTTATTGACCTAGCCGTGTACGCCGTGTAC
>NW_015373949.1:283439-283685 GCF_001272555.1 Dufourea novaeangliae | reverse complement strand
TGTGCATATTGTTGTGTCCCCTCTCTTGTTACTAATCCCTTGTATGTTACAGATGTTCGAGAAGCATTGGCTTCGATATTTATCTTCTTATGTACTATGACCCCGCAACAGGCAGGCGAGCCCGAGGGCCCGTCGCCAATCGTGCGGGGTCGCCGCGTCACGTCGGTCGCCCAGCGAGAGGAGCTTAGGGGGCAACAGGCCCCCCCGCAGCCGAGGCGGCGGCCAGCCGCCGACCCCCGGCGCGCC
>NW_015373949.1:283173-283382 GCF_001272555.1 Dufourea novaeangliae | reverse complement strand
TGCGTTAAGTTACTGTAAGTTAAACTTAAATCATAATTCGATATTCATTGTTACATTCATATTCATCATCACATCGTTTATTATTAATTTTAGTCTATCTATTAGTAGACTTAAATTGTGACCATCCATTGTGCATACCAAGTTATTATTAATTCATTTTGCTCGTTGATTCTCTACACAGACTTGGGATACGGGCAGTGGGTCTGTAC
>NW_015373949.1:282777-283048 GCF_001272555.1 Dufourea novaeangliae | reverse complement strand
CTGCTCCGTAAACACAGAATCTCGCTTGCACTACCATGCTTGTATACTCCTTTGGTTCGGGTCTGGTACGCAGGTGACCAGCCCAAAGCTCCATGGCAGTAAAAGATGGATCCGGGTTAGGTCTGGGTTATCTATAGCTGAGCTCCAGGCGGTGGTCGACGCCGAGGTATATCGGTGTCGACAGGCACACCGCCGGGGGGGCATCGACCCGCTGCCCGAGGCGGTCGAGGTGTGGAGGCGGGCTTTTGGCCGGCTCGCCAGGGAGGCGTGG
>NW_015373949.1:273988-282340 GCF_001272555.1 Dufourea novaeangliae | reverse complement strand
CTCAGGTAGGGATGGGACGATCCTAGTGACTCTCCGCCCCCCGGGCGAGTACTTCCTCGCCTCCATGTGGCCCGGGCCTAAAAAAGTTGGTCGGGTTGGAAAACCGGGGGAAACAGTCTCCCCGGGTAACGCCCACCGCAGTCCTATCGCAGGGCTGTGAGATAGCTACCGGCGCTAGAGCCACAGCTGGGCCTTGGGGGGGAAATCGCACTTCCCCTCTCCCGGGAGAACCGAGCACAATCTAATCTAATCTAATCTAGTCTTAAACCAGGTTCTAGCGACAGCACTTGCATCGCGATACTTGTTCATACTGTAGTTTAACGTGGTTCATCGTAGACTTAATAACTGCTTGGTATATAGAATATTAGGTGCGTAAACGAAATAATCGATGGAACTTTTTCCATTCCGTCTATCTCTTTCGTTTGAGTATTAGCGACTACGTTGCGTTTAGTTTAAGTTATTTTGTATTAATAGCATTAATTCGTATTAATTAGAATATTAAGATAATATTAGTTCTAAGCTGAAGAACGAAGACAACCGACGAGGGAACTTAGTTTTTTATAGGTTTAGGCTCAAGAAAGAAGTCATCCGCCGAGGGATTTTAGTACCGATAGTATTACATAGTTAAGATTTAAGTTATTTATAAGGTTTATTGTGAAAGGTGGGAAGATGTAGAACTTGTGATTCCATCCACCTGTCTTGGGCCTCCACTCGCAGCAACCTCCTCATGGTGAGGCCTGGGCAATCGGTATTATCATCGGTAAAGTACTTTAAACTGATGACAATATCGAGCTAATGGCTGCGAACTTCGAATCTATCTCATAAAACCACGTTCTATATTACATCGAACTAGGATTATTTTAGAAATCGATATGAGATTCAAAGTGTAAAAATGTCTAGTACTTTGAATGTTTTAGAAAATTATTCGAGATAAAGATGTATGGAACTACTGAAAATTACTTTAGATTCCTTTTCCTTATTCTGTAAATTCTTTGATTGGAATATGAATGCTGCTGGAAGTATGAACATTTTCACAGGACAATGATATAAATGGAACTTTAAAACTTTTTTAAGTGTTACAGTGATATTTCGTTATATGTTCCATAATGTCAATAATATTGATTTCCTTGCAACATCCATAATTATTACAAATGTCAATATAACGAAATATCTTTTATGCGATGTTTGTGGTGTAATAAAAATCTGTGTTTCGATTACGTTTTTGATACGTATTACTCACTTATATGTAATAATATAGAATAAAAATATACTATTAGTCCGATATTTGAAAATATGCATGCGTTCGTTGTCACTGTTAAACTGTTGTAATAACAATGGAATAATAAAATAATTTACTCAAATGTACATAATAATACATATACATATCCATAAAAACAATATTAAACGCAATAACTTTTTTGTACGCGAAGAAAAACTAATATAGGTCCTTCGGGATTAAACCCAAGACTCCTTTCTAATACGTCTACTTTATAGCGAACGGACGGAAGAGAATCCGTTCACGACCATGGTCCCTTCTTAGATTTAACGTAGTTCACAAATTCACCGTTCTCATAACGTAGAGGGCAGCAGAAAATCCCTGACTTTTTACACTATCGGTATTTCAGAACATGAGACACGAAGTCCCATAAGATGATAGGTCTATCCTATACCTAGTCGGTGGTTATATACACTTCGCTTTCTGGATTGAAATATACGAGTGAAACGCGACACCGTATGTATTCTGTCCTGGGCGACAGAGTAGGGTACGCGCGCGTGTGTGGGAAATACGTGAAGCAAGGGGCGTGGCTTTTGTGCAGATAACGGTGGCGCAGGAAACGAATGTCTACGGTAAAGGGCTCTGCTGACGCGAAATTTTGTGGTTCTGATATATGCTAACGTGGATCAGGAGTTCTTGTCCATGCTAATGTAGCCCAAGGGGACAGCACTTGCCCGGGAACGCCGAAACCCCAGGCGTTAGCACTCAGTCTCATTTCCTCTCTGCTACTACTAGAGTCGGCTGTGGTGTAACCAATTAGTAGTTAGTTCATGGACCTGAAGTTGGTTACATGATCACCAACCTAGAAACAACGCAGTTCATGACGAGATATTGTTCATCTTGTTCGGTGGTAGCGTCAATCTCATTTATCAAGCATTATTGAGTTTGTAGAACATCGTGGAGTGCCGATTCGAGATAGTATTAAATTTGTTATAAATTTATCATTTTAGATAATAGAATCGCCTGAAGGTATACTCGTACGTTATGTTTCTTTGCATAATTATTAATGATAGTTTCTAATATTCTACGTAGATCATACCGACTGCAGACGTATAAACCTTTACATTGCACGTTATTGGCGTTGTATTAATTAATAATACTATTCAGTAATAGCATTATTACTTAAATTAAAATTACTTATAATTTACTTTTAGTTCATGCATGTTTACTATTGTATTTCTTTTATCCATAAGTTTTTTTAGCTATTATGTTTAAGTATTTTCCTCATCTTTTTGCATTAGTTATAATTTTTTAATTTGCAGACAAACAGACGTTTTAGTTATTGGAATAACACATTTTTATTAATATTTTATGTTTCTCTAAAGTGAAATAATTTTGTTTGTTATAATTAGATGTTTTATTAAAAAATTATGTGTGCTTGTAGTGATATGTGTAATTGAACTACTGATCTTCATGTAAAATCATATATTTTATGAAGTAATTTGCAAAAATAGGAGAAATAAAAATTTTGTTCCTATTAGAAAATTTTTAATTAGTTCATAATAAATCAGAAGCTTTTAAACATATTTGCTTTCTTATAAAATGTGCATATAGAAATACAATATATTATATTTCATTGCAGAAATGTCTGAGTCAGATCTTCTAGCTGCAGATCACATTGATGGTCTAGATGGTCTTGAAAATGGTCAAGATGGAGATGCCATTATGCAGTGTGATGGTGTAAAGCGGGAATTAAATGAAGCAAACATTGATGATCCGGTATCTGATTTTTTTCAACTAGATACAAATGTACAATATTACATAAATCATGTATCATTCATTTATCTTTATTATTATTTTATGTATCTTAATTATTATAGGAATTGGAAGCTATTAAAGCTCGTGTCAGAGAAATGGAGGAAGAAGCAGAAAAATTAAAACAGTTACAATCTGAAGTGGATAAACAAATGAACATGGGTAGTCCACCTGGTATAAGTAAGTTATAAACTTTATTAATTTGAATGTGTAAGACAGTATTATATATCTGTATTAATCAGTATTTATTAATTTCTAGCAAGTCCATTAAATATGTCACTTGAAGATAAAAAAGAAGTTGATAATAGATCTATTTATGTTGGTAATGTAAGTTGATATTTTACAATAATGATAATCTTCATTTTTTAAATTCAATCTTACTAATATATTATTTATATAATTATGAAGGTCGACTATGGCGCTACAGCAGAAGAATTAGAGCAACATTTTCATGGTTGTGGTAGTGTTAACCGAGTAACCATACTGTGCAATAAGTTTGACGGGCATCCCAAGGGATTTGCTTATATCGAATTCGCAGAACGTGATTCTGTACAAACAGCTATGGCAATGGATGAGTCTATGTTTAGAGGGAGACAAATTAAAGTAATGCCTAAAAGAACAAACAGACCAGGATTGTCTGTAACAAACAGGTATCTACTCAGTATAAAATAATGTATTTTAAATGTTTATTATTATATATGATATTTCTCACAAGGTAATAAAACTTCTGCATTTTTCAGAGGACCACGAGGAACACGAGGCTACCGAGGTATGGCCAGGGGAATTGTACGTGGCAGTGCATACTTTGGCTATAGACCTACAAGACGACCTAGGTACGTTTGAAACTTTGTTTTTTTTATTTAATTACTTCAAAACGTATCCTATTTTTACGTAGGAGTTACAAACGGGGTTACTACATGCCGTATTGACCGTTTTAAAGGATTTTACTACTATTTTACAAATTAAGGTAAGTTCTTATATCATGACTTACATTACCAGTTATTTTACCTGTTTCTTGTGATTGTTCAAACAAAGCATCCAATACAAAGGTAACCAAAGACTCTTTATACTTACAAGTATTTGTATCTGTTGAACATACGCATCTCTGATAAATTATGAATTATATAATTACACCATGAAGCAAGACCATTGATTTAATGAAGTTATTTTGTTTGAACTATCAAGTTATACATCATAAAGTAATACATCTGTAGGAAAGGCTGGTGAAGCAACTAATGGTTTTAGGTATCATTTTTTTAAAGTTCCTATAAATATTAATGACAAATAAAGCAATAAAAATGACTCATATTTACTAGCCATTCCTGAATGAATGTAACACTATTACTTTCTCATTAGTAATTAATATATGCTTGTTGATTACTATTTTAATATTCTGATGTATCTATCTAATTTAACTTAAAGATGTAAATTTATTACACCAATTATATACAATTAAAACTACTGTAAAGTATCTCAATTTTCTACTGTGAATATTATGGAATTCATATTTAGATACATTGGCTTTATTAGGAATACTATACTGTGCTCTACATGTATATTCAACCTTACCACCTGGTCATATTTTACATATTGATAACAGAACATCAATATTGAACTGTTATTTCGACAAAAAGGCATTACAGTTTGATCACACTTTGCTTTGCAGAAAATTTTAACTACGTAGCATATTCCTTTCATGATATATTTATATTTATAAATTGTGGGTGTTCGAATCCAAACTATAGAGTATGGCCATGTGAACTGTAATACAAGATATTGTAAGTTTTTGTGCATATCTTATTTATAGGTTACACAAAACTTACATATTTATACGAACATGCATTACAGTATAATGCTGCTAAGGTGTTTAAGTAAATTCTTATGATATGTCCACAGAAAAAAAAACTGATACGATGGGAAAAAAAAGAGAAAGAAAAAACCTCATGTCAAAAGAAAAAAAAAGATTGGACAAAGATGGGCACAATTAATCATATTTGATTTAATGAATTATCATAATGAATAATACAAATGTAGATCAGCGATGATTTGCTATTGCAGTTCAATTGTATTTTTACATAACTGAATCGGTTGATATTCAACTGATCCTACAGTATCAGCCTTTATCTGTTTACAAGTACATCAATCCGTTTAGATTACAAAAATACATAAAACATTGGATGTTAATACAATAATGTTTATATATTAAAATTTTCTTAAATCTGTGTATATATACATATATACATGTATATACATACACACATATTATATATATAAATATATATATATATATATATATATATATATATGCGCGCGTGTGTGTAGTGTGTGTATATATATATATGAATATACATGAATGACTCTACAAATACTACATATTGTTTAAAAAAAAAGGTGTAATCATTAAATTGTTATATATTTTGGTAAAAATTACCTTTGTATCTTCAGTTATAACCGAATAAAAAATACATCATTCCTATTGTGCATATCGATATAATTGTAAAATGTTATGGCCCATAATTAATACGTAACCAAACCATTTCTGTATGAACACTTCAAGAACTAAAGTTTTCCTAAAATAAAAGCCTCCAAAACTTCTACCAACTGGCACATGTTGTAATAATAATCCCCACGATTCTGTATGTTTTTGTTATCTATAAAAAATACAATTTATTTAAACTTTAGGAAAATATCATGCAATTAAAATTACGCATTTTATATTATCTGATAAAATTAACACAAAGGTAAAGCAAACTTTTATAACTACGTTAAATTTATTGTGACTGTCAATGGAAATGAAAGTAGGATTAACATATGTTAAGGTAATACAAAATTGTATACATATAAAATTATTTTTGAAGTATATGCAGTCACAGAAGTATATTAGAGCCTCAGAAACTGATTTTAGGAAATTATGACATAGCAATAATGATTTTAGAAATATTTTGATACATATAAAGGCTGATACAATGATAAAACAAAAAAAAATAAGATTTATGCTGTGGTAATCCAGATATTATTGATGTGTATTTTCAACAGATTTTGTAATAAATCTGTTCTATAATTTTAAACGCTGAGTTAAGATTATGTTTCACATATGATCTAACAATGAGAATTGAGCTGCAATGTGAATGTCTAGAGTAATGTCATATTACTATAATATATAGTAAATTTTGTATGCATAGTAAGTGAAAGTTGCTGAAATTATATGTTGTTATAATTTTTCTATAGAATGTCATATGTATTGATATTAATGTGTACAACTTTCATTTATTTCTTACTAACTATACATCCTCAATTTTATCTCAAACACATTGCTACTAATTTGTAAGATGCGTGTAAAATGTTTTTGAACCATTAATCCACTGTGCTATGATGTTAGGGGGAGAGCCAAGTTTCCACATATTAATAATCAAGCTACATTTTGTGACGTTACTTCCATGTCGCTAAGTATTTTGCAGGTGCAGTGCAGCATCAGCATCAATTGAGTGATAATCATACAAATTTCATAAACAATTTTTATGTTCTATTTAGAAAAAAAAACAAAAGAAAAGATGAAAGAATAATTAAGATATAAGTGTAACATATAACTGTAATATGATTGGGTGGTAAATAAAGATTTTCTTGGCTTAAATTTTTTATATGAATTGGCAACTGTCTTAATATGTTCACATCAACACATACTATCATAAGAATAGGAAAAATAAAAGTAATTCAGAAAGATTAATAGCTTGCGTTTATTAAGAAGCAGTGGTATTTAAATTGATTTTTTTACATTTCAGATCAACAGCTTATGTTATCAGAAGGATAAATTTTGTTTGTACAAATTAATGTTTTCATAACAGAGAATGTTATTATATTTATTGATTAAAAAATTTCTTTTCTTTGTATCTCAGAAGGCACATAAATACCCAATTAATCTCTACAGGTTTGGCAATGACTTATTAATGGAAAGTTTGTAAGATATTAGTGTTAACAAAAAAACACTGAAGAAATGAATTCAAAACATTAGATACATAACACAACAAAATAATTATCTTATAGATTTGAGAGTAACTATATAATAATGCAAAGAAATTCTATTTTTGAAGCATACTAATAAGATCCTGGACTAATTTGGGTTTACGAAAATTGACTGGACCAAGGAAGTTAAGAAGTAACATCTGTTTCAGCGCTCTTCAAACTTTACTCGCGAGCAGTGGTGGGTACGTAGAATACGCATGGTATAATAATAATACAAGTATACAGGGTGGCCCACATAACTCTTAACAGCTCAATATCTCGAAACCTATGCCATCGATTTTAAAGTTCTTGGTCTTACATTGCATGAATCTGAAGGGCCTTTCTAACTACATAAACGTGAAGTGGCCACCCCTTCCCCTTTAAGGGGGGGGTGGGGGTACCTTTATAATTTTAAATGGAACCCCCTATAAAACGTTACATATTTAGATTCTACAGGAAAAAACAAGTAAATTTTGTCTGAAACATTTTTTTGTCAGATATTTCCATAATGAGATATAACAGTTTGAAGTTTTTACTTGTAGGTACTTACTTGAAGCGCTCGGAAATTGCATTATTGAATTATACGCGCTTGAGTCCGCTTATTCATGAAGAAATAAAATGTTCTTTAAATTAAATGTTCAAAATGTCCACCACGGGCTGGTAAACATTTATTTACTCGAAACATCAAAGTTGTTCTAACATTTGTTAACATTTCGGGAGTCACTGAAGCGCAAGCGTTACGTATTCTTTGTTTCATATTCTCTTTTGTCGTCGGTGGTTCAAACATAACTTTGTCCTTTACATATCCCCATAAGAAAAAATATAATGGTGTTAGATCGGGCGATTGAGGAGGCCATTGATGAGGTCCCCCACGACCATTTGTTCCCAAATTTTTCATTCAAAAATTGTCTGGTGATGATTGTAAAATGAGGAGGAGAGCTCAAGAATTGTAAATATTGTTGTTTTTGTTTCTTCACGAGTAAGCGAAGGACTCAAGCGCGTATAATTCAATAACGCAATTTCCGAGCGCTTCAAGTAAGTACCTAAAAGTGGAAACTCCAAACTGTTATATTTCATCATGGAAATATCTGACAAAAAAATGTTTCAGACAAAATTTACTTGTTTTTTCCTGTAGAATCTAAATATGTAACGTTTTATAGGGGGTTCCATTTAAAATTATAAAGGTACCCCCACCCCCCCCTTAAAGGGGAAGGGGTGGCCACTTCACGTTTATGTAGTTAGAAAGGCCCTTCAGATTCATGCAATGTAAGACCAAGAACTTTAAAATCGATGGCATAGGTTTCGAGATATTGAGCTGTTAA
>NW_015373949.1:17340-269662 GCF_001272555.1 Dufourea novaeangliae | reverse complement strand
GAGTATGAGACGTACGCCCACCCTCCGCGACGGCTCACGAGAAAGTGAGGAAGCTAACGTCGTTATGTATTCGGCGTACGCAGGTTTGTTCGTGTTGAATTGTTTTTGCCGACTTGAACGACCTTCCTCCTTGAACGACCCAAACACCGGATGGTACCGCCTGGTACGGCGTACACGGCGAGGTCAATAAACTGTGTGACGCACGTCACTAGCTCGTTGGACCGACCTAGAGCACCGATACCGCAGCACGCTCTACCGTACTCTCTCGCTCGCACACCTCCCCCCATAGACCACCGAAATTCTTCGGCACGCGTCAACACCGAAGGAGAGCACCGATACCGCGGCTCGCTCTATCGCTCTCGCTCGCACGCCGTAACGTCACCCGATTCCCGGAATCCCGCGGTAACGAGATGGCTCATTACGGTAAGGCATTCCCACAAGGGAAATTGTAAGCCACCGGCCAAAAGGTAGATTTAATAAATTATTTATGAAACTACATCTATTCTGAATTTATCTGTTACAAATATACAAATGTAAAGCAAGATATAAAAACGAATAAAACAAGAACATGTAAAAAGTAACATTAGTAAAATGTCCATTAACGATGCATTTAGAATAAATTGTCTTGTAGTTAAGTGAAAAAATATATACTTTTCCGTTTCATGTTTCATGACTGTCATATTTATCCCTTAACCTTAAACTGAAGCATCGGATATTTTTATTCTCGTGAAATCATATAGATACACGTAATATGAATGGAATATATAACACTTCATTTGTGCTAATAATACTCAGAATTCATGCTTTATCGGTAACGTCGGGTATTGACACTAAAATGGTAACAGGGCTACGTAGCCCTATGAACGTGGGACAGAAAAAAGCATTGGATGATAGGTCTATTCTATACCTAGTCGGTGCCTATACCTCGTCGGTGATTTAATACGCATTTTGAAACGCCCGCCATTAGTCATATAGTAAGCTTACATCTCGGTAGAGGATACTAATGTCGTATTAACAAAATAATGTATTGAGTGGAACACCGCTGACTTCGTCTGCGGTCCCAATTATCGGTCATAGACATATATGTCTATGTTGATTATGTGTTTTCGCTAGCGTCCGATTGTTTACAACCATCAACGCTTCGATATCGATTCGGAGTTGGCCCCGAAGGAGTCTCCCCCCTGAAGAATAGAAAGAAGTGACATGTTACAGGAATAGTTGGGTAAAAGAATTATATATTTGGAATATGTTTTACATTCGTGCTCCAACAGGACAGGTATTGCTCCATGATTTAGAAAAATGTATTTTTGGTAGGTTAGAATATTTAGAGTTACTGTATCAGGGTAGACCTCACGAATTCAAGGGCAATTGTGAATATTTATTAGAAAATTCAGCATATGATAAAATTGGTCATTTTTCATTGCGGTAAGTGGTTATTCATGTAATTATAGTAATTAGTAATTTCATTTTTCTAGTTCGTAAAAGCTTAGGTGCTCATAGATTATCCAATGAATTGTTTACTGAATATTTATTGATATATTTATTTTAGATTATTAGCCTCTGTGTCACAAGATCTATTTTATTATTGGATAATTAGAGAAACTGTATTATTTCAAAAGAGACTGAATTATATATTGCCTAGACAATTACATAGACTATTAAGAAGTATTATACGTCAACTTAGGTTGCTTACAAATAAAGAAAAATTAATTAATAACACATTAATTGACGTATGTACTTTTTTCTCAAAACAATTTGTTTTTATGCATCTCGCAACAAAAGATCATAAAGAAGAATGCAATTTTTTTCAAACCAAAGGTATGTATGAATATAAATAAATTCAGTTACAGATTTAAATATTTATATATTTTTTATTTTTTCAAGTGAGATATGAATTAGTACCAGACTTAATAAAAAAAAGAAAAGTAGAGTTAAGTAATGGATATGCTATTATATACTGTTCCAAATTAAAAGAAGTCCTGTTAGCATTATTTTGTACTTACATACACAAAGAAGTAACATGTATTAAGTCAAAAGCACAACATACTATAAATCAAGATGTTAGACTGGACTATTTATATCAGAAAATCCATTGTCAAATATTTCAAACAAGCCATGGATATGGACACATAACTGTTGATAATATAGATATGCAAATGAGAAATTTTCCTCTCTGCATGCAACATTTGTATAGAAAATTACGAAATACACATCGACTTAGTCATTATGCTCGTTTACATTATAGCCTATTCCTAAAAGATGGAGGAATGCACATAGAAGATGCTATAAATTATTGGAAGGAAGAATATTCCAAACCTCATTCATGTTCTTCCATCTGTTCACACCAATGGCAAGTAAATGAACGCAAATTTCTATATAGTATTAGACATCTTTATGGTCTAGAAGGATCTAAAAAAAATTATAAATCACCCAACTGTGAATTTATGTGTGTAAGTATTATATTGTTCTGTTATAAATGATCTGTTAGTGTAAATTACTTTTTAAGTAATTTTATTATAGGCAAATGTTTCTAGCCCAATGTATGAAGGAGGATGTCCATTTAAAAATTTTAATACAGATAGTTTAAAGAGTCTTTTATCTTTATCATTAACAGATAACAAAGTAACTGAACTATTAAGTATTATTACTCCTCAAAATCCTCAGTCTGCTTGTGGAGAATTTTTTAAATTAATTGACCAAAGAAATAGTGATAATATTGTCATCAAAAGTCCATTACAATATTATTTAGCAATGATTAATCAAATTTAAACACATAAAGTGTTTATTAAAACATTATTTTTGTATATATTAAATTATATACACTTGTTGGTAACTTTTACTACATGTAATAATGCATTACATAAATCTGTATTACACATAAGAAAAGTAAGTGATAAAAATAAAATTTCATTTACTAAATAAATCTTGAAAAAATACAAATGTTTAAAATCATTTAAGGCATTCTCTATGAGCTGTGTGTGAGACGCCATTTTTTACAAATATGCAAGTAACACCAAGTTTGCTCACGTCCACAATATTTCTGTGTTCATCATAAAAAAATATCATATCTGTTAGATATGTGTTAGGTTTTCGAAACACTGTCTTGGAAGGATCTGGGATAAGTGCTGAGCGGTCCATCACAGTCCTCTTACCAAAAGGAATTTCTGCCTTCCCCACTCCGTGGCCAGATCCTCCAGGTACAACGTCTCATCTCACGTATCAGCAAATACGCTATTCTCCGTGACCTACCGCAACTTAACAAGTATTCACCGACTCTGAGTTATTGGGGCCGATAATTCAGCACAGTTGAGTTTCTTGGAAGAGATGTTTCGACGGTTAGGACATTGACTGTTATGTCTGTATTTAGACATAAATACAGACGTACTTACGTCTCGTGACACTCAGAGGTCAGAACTGCGAGACGTCAATAAAGGATCGCCACTCGGACTACCACCGAACCTTAACATCGATGATAGATATTAGGTTCCGGCCCGGAATTAACCGGGTACTGGCGATACAATCCCTTTTCAAAAGGCCGACACTACGTGCGTCTCCTTACATAAAAAAATTGCCGCTAAGACAGCCAATCTGATCTGTTTCACGCTCTCAAGAAGCATACCTTTCAACAAGCAACTTGCAAAGCATATCTTACACTATTTCATCAAACTGTAGCGCCACTTGCACTCCTTGTCGCCGCTACCTGCCAAACACAAATAACAAAGACAGCCAACACAGGCCTCATTTCACCACAGACATCACTCGCAAGTGTGTCTGCTACAGATAACCACCACAGTTGTTATCTAGCAACATGGTACTCGCAAGTACCTTGCAACAACAGACTGTACCACTCGCAAGTGTGCACACCAAATACGTCAATGCTCGCAAGCATTTCACATTACAGCAACAAAAGGCACTCGCAAACGCATTTGAATACTGCGAGAGTAACACATATATGTATATTTAATCTATTACAAATAATGTTATAAGAAGCTTTCTTCTTGTTAAACTTTTGTATAAAATAGGCTTTCCCATTAATGGCAATAAATTAAATTAAATTATCATCACTGGACCACTCCCCCTTCCATAACCGCAACCAATCTTTAGGCACAGTCCGTGGCCTTCCTGTCTTGTCCATTATTTCGTAGCGATCATTCATCAAGATTTTTGAAATTACAAATGGTCCTAGCCGTCCTAGCACAGACGAGGTATATGAGTAGACTTTTTATCCAATGTATTTTTTCCACCTATCTGTATACAGGGTGTAACAAAAATGTTGCTCGACACGGAAATGGAACATTTGGGGGGGGTGAATTGGACCAACTTTTTCCTTAACAAGAATGTAATCTGGGTCCTTCGTTACCGAGATATTAACGAAAAACTCCGACCAATCAGAGCGCGAGTTTGCCAGCCGAGTTCCCGCGCTAGCGGTGGCTACGCGCTGCGCTTGTACTACGAAGCTCGGAACAAGTAGGTCAGCATGCATCGCAGGAAACTGCGTATAATAGCACATAAGAAAGACATAACAAATAAAATCATACTGTTTATCATCTGTCGTTTGTTATTTAAAGAGATTAATGAATGAAGCATAAATGTAGGCAAATTATGTGTAACGTAAAAAGACGAATGCACATTTACTTTTTTAAACAGAATGGAAACTAATAATTATTTGAAGAGAGAGGCCAAGCAGTTTGTAAATTTCCTTTTCAAATAACGTATGAATGAAAAGGTAATGTAACAGAGAATGAACGAGAAGTGATTGTAGTTCGGTATTGGCATAAAAATTCGTAATTTAATAACGGGCAATAATGCTACTGATAATGAATAAGTTTCTTCAAAAAGCCCGAAGAAAAATTTACGTATAGAAACTTGTAAAATTATAGCCAATCAGCAATAAATTGATTAGAACTCACCCTTTCGGAAATTCACCTGGAATTTGCAACCTATGTCACTAGGTCACTGGCCAATCCTGGGCATCGACGGACGGAACGATTTATGGTAGGGTAGTGTCCAGTCCACCGGAAAATAGTTGGTGCCGAATATTAACGTATCTTAAAGATTTATATCTCAAAATCATCGTTATTTTCAGAGATATCAGAAAGGTTTATTCACAGAAGTTGTTTAGTATGGAGAAGGCTATTATTTAGCAGCAATGATTTTTTCGTTGGTCGAGGATCTTCTGAGTTTTCCATCGTAGTCGGTGATGAATATTAGTGTTCCTTAACAATTTATATCTTAAAAAATTGCTCCTGATTTGCTCTTTCCGAATCTGAAATTGTTCCCACAGCACCGTTTATATTTAATGAGATATTGCAATATTTCTGGAATTCTGACCCTCGTCATCAACGAAGGCTGCAATAAACGAGCGCCTACCAAATGACGTAATACCTAACCTCTATGCAACAACAGTATTTCGTTTGCTCCTCGTTAATAAGTTGTTATTGAGATATCTGACTATTGATTATTATAAAGCAGATCAGGAGCAATTTTTTGGTGCCATAATATTTGTGTAAAAAGGCCATTTACTACCTATTTTGTAAACAACAAATTTTTGGTTTTTCTTTTGTGAATATCTCATTAACTATTAACGGTGCTGTGGGAGCAATTTCAGATTCGGAAGGAGCAAATTGGGAGCATTTTTTTGAGATATAAATCGTTAAGATACGTTAATATTCGGCGCCAACTATGTAAATAGAAGTTCCAAAAATCATCCTCTGTCCCGCGTGTCTAGAGCAGGTCCCACCAGCTGTAGCCTGTCTGTAGCCCTACTGATGAGTCTGGTCACTGGTCACCTCTGGTAGTGGCATCGAGACGAAACGCACCTCCTTTTTTCGTCCTCCTATCTGTTCCTCTCCTTTCTTTCCCCGTCCTGCTCCAACACTCTGATCCCTTAGGGCGGGAGTAGGAGTAAAGACCCGAAAATAGTGTCAACCGGGATACATGGTCCCCGGAACGTAACACTTGAAATCAAGAATTAATCTAATATGAAATTTATTACGATTTTTGAATCGATTTTCGAAAAATCGATTCTTAGTATTCGATTTTTAAGAGAATCCATTCAGCGTCGTTTTGAGAATCGATTCGTTGAAGCAAATCGAACATCCCTAACTCAAACCCAACTTGATGGTAATGGAGAACAAAATTTATTTGTAGGTACTGCCGTTAGATGTCGTATCATCAAGCCGTCCCAGTTATCGATTATGTATTTTTGCTAGCGCCCGTTTGTTTACATCTGCGCTTCGATCAATTCGGAGTTGGTCTCGATGGAGTCTCCCCTTCCCCCTTAACTTACCAAAAAACCTCAATCATTATAAAAAATATCCCCGGACGCCCAAAAAAAAAATCCGGGGAATTACCCACCCATCGACTGCATTCTTGCAAACTATAAATACTTATCTCTTGAAAGGCGAAATCATAAGCGGCCCTTTTACCTCATGATACTTACTCTTCAGGTGTTCAATAATTGAATATGACAAATGTGAAACATACATAAGAAGACAAATGAAGTGAGATTCAATGTCCTCTTAATTGCTGCTAAAAAAATGACCCTGACTAGCCAAAATTCGTGAACCCAAGTGCAATCATACTATTTTTTGCTTTTGTTAACATCAATAACGTTCAGTTAGATCTTATATATAAAACAATTATCATTAAAAAATTAGAAAAAGGGAGCTGCACATAGGGTTCAATTATATTGTCCCTACCCATGTTATTTGGGTATGTATGTAGTGCCATTTCCATGTACTTCTTAAGGAAATATCTTCTACTATTTAGTTGACAAAGTAAAAGTTCTACATTACTAAACCACACATACGCACCAATATCAATGTTCCATTCAACCCTGACGTAAATTGTTCCAATAGCTTTTTAACAGTCGCAAGTGTATGATGTTAAGCCTTGAAAGCCTCAAATCTCTGATGAAAAATGCTCTAAGTATGTCAGTAAAAACACACAAATATTACAGTAACATAATTATTGAATTTATTAGACTAGAACCTTAAATATTAGTTATAGTTTATAACTTTATAATACAAAACGATATAATTAATAACAAATAATTAAATTCTCAAAATATTAGCACTTACTGCTTAAATTGATCGATTTTTCTATTAATTCATTTTAAAATATAGAAATATATTTAACAATTAGGACTAACACTTCAGCATATCAGTATATTGTTTATCATTCGCTATCTGCACAATTAAGGCCCCTACATCCTTTCGTGCATTTTTAGCCGGCCAATAACTTGTACAATTCACATTACTACCACACACTGTGTGGTGCATTTCATTGGAACGTTACAAATAGACAATACCGATTATCTTGAAATCGTTGAGAAACATTCAAAATGGTTCTAGGAATGCAATTGAAGCAGGCAAGGAGCTATATGACTTCTTCAACTGTTGCTAATGTTTGCCAGTAGAATTATTAGTAGACAGAGATGGTTTGCTTCTGTGCTTCTTACAATTAGTTGCAGCAGAGGATGTTCTATATAGATCCAATGCACGGAAATGAGGTTAACCGATAAAGAATAATATCGATAACTTAGACCAAATCCGTGCAATAATGTACAGGAACTAACTGTAACGTACATTTCTAGGACTAGGACTAGGTTGGGTGATCGGTATGATTTGTCTTGGCCGGAATCTAAGAATACATCTCATAAAAATGCGGACATTAGAACTTACGTTTCCAACAATACTTTTTTTTATGAAATGCGCGGCTAACTTTTTGATAAAAAGTTTTTGCAAATAATAAAGCATCTAGGCAAATCTGGCGTAATCTTTGTGTCCCTCAACTAATAAAGCCTTAGCCGATGTGGACAACATACTCATCAATGATATCCTTGATTGACCGTCTTATTTACAATTAGACAGTGCCCTGCAATATATCGAAGGTGGGGGGCCTGGTGGGGCACAGCAAAACCAAGACATTTTTTAAAATTTCTACAACCTTTCTGTAGTTAATGGTAGTTGGCGAAAAAACTAGTTTAAGACTATGATATCAAATGTTCACATTGACAAACCTAATATCAGCTATTCACAAAAGTATTGTCATCAGCTGGAATCACTTAAAGAGCCAAGGTTGCAATACCGCTGACATGGATACTAGAACACGCAGCGACCTCAAATGTATCCTTTATAATTTTGGTCATATGGAGGAAACGCTAGAATACGGTTGCAACAAATCGAAGAGCATCTTTCTCAGCTACCAGCAATAAATCTGCTACAAAGCCTGGTGGCTGATGGATACATCGGTGTGAATGAAGCTCATGCTAGGCGTGCTATTTGATCAAGAATGTCAGCTAAGAGCTGAGTGGCCACGTCAGGCTATGGCTCTACCCTCGGGTAAAAGGATGATTACGCCTGACCCAATGGTAGATTATCACATACAACATATGGGATACCGAGTCCAAAGTACTATCCAACGCGAACTGGTTGTAATACCAGACATAGCCACTAACATACTACTACGATACAAAAAGCTCTCACCTGAAGTCACACTTGATGTATTGTTTGGGAAGTAGAAATTCCAAAAGAATATTTTGAGGATCCTGGCGATTATATTCCGTACGACCAAGTTATGGAGCTCTCTGTACAAAATGATATAAAGAAGCCTGCTCGGCACTAGCGATACCAAGGAATCTACCCAACCTGGACCTGCACCTCCAGGGGGTTCAGTGGAGGCTCGAGAGGCGGGAATCTAAGATTTCAACTTGTTCATCAAAGCCTGTTCTACCAATATTTAACAATTAAAAAATATAGCATGTCATAATAAAACGTTAAAAATTTGTCTCTTCTAAGCTCAATGTATATCTTTAAACGGTTAATACGTTTTTTTGTAGTAAACAAATTCTTTAAATGTAACTTATACTATATATTCAAACATGTTTCTGAGTATAAGATCTATGTATAATATACTTCGTTACACTTCATAATTCACAGAGCCATTTTTCATAATTCAGGACCTCAATTTAAATCTACAGAATTCAAGAGCAATATTCTGGACTTGTTGTTTCAGTTTAGTCCACTTTTGATAAATGTCCATGTTCATATAATAGTTTTAATTATTTGGTCTAAAGAACAGGATATAAAATTGCATAGATATAAACATTGACTAGTATACCAACTCCATGGTACGTGAATTTTGTTTTGGAAGGCAATAGTCGTCGTTAAGAATTTAATTCAATCATTTCAAGAATTGACCGTCGCAAATCTTGTATGTGTGTATTTGAGGTTTTCAGGCTTTTTAATATTCCTACACCTTCTTCTCTGATTAACATGCTGCAGTAATGTTTTGCTACAAATAATAAGAATTTAAACGTAAGATAATAGTTATACAATATCTATCTTAGTTTTAAGAAAATACATTACCTGCAATATCTACACCAACTAATAATTTTTTATGTGTAAAAGATACTTACGATTTTTTGTAATTACATGCTGTATTGCCCAAACTGCCCAAAGTCGAACAGGAGCATCTGAGCAACGCAAAAGTGGGAAGAAAGGTTGAAAACTTCTATAAGCGACCATTTCTCCTTGAGGTGTTCGCCAATGTGTCACAGTATGAGCCAACTGTCGTAATAATTGTATCCTAGTTTGTTTCAAACCCTCAGGATACCATAAACGTTGATCAGCGCTAAGCAGATGTGCCGTAATACCTGCTGCGAAATAAGACACATCGATGTGTGCAGAATCCAGGAGCGTAGGAAGCATAGAAATGAATTCACGTTGCATGAGCCTTGGTTTCAAATAATTAATCTACAATACAATTTCATTACTTGTTGTGTCATTTTTTTTCTAATTCTATGATAGATAAATTACTGTACAAACCTCTGCTATATTATTTAGTAATCCCAGTACTTTAGTTTCAACACTAGATTCTCCCTGAAAACTTTCAAGCATTTTAAGGAACAACTCCATTCCACCTTCTGCCAGAAAAACTGTACATGTTGTAGCACTTTCATCAGTTAAATTCCACAGTGCACTTAATGTAAATTTCATTGTTATATCTACCGATTTAGATTCAACTCTAGACTTAACTATTGCAAGTAATTTGGACATGTACTGCGGTTGAGCACCAAGCATAGATGTTTCCACTGGAGTTATTTTTGCTGCCAAGATTGAGGAAATAGCAACAGACATGCGAATCACTGATGGTTCATTAAAAGTTAACAGGGAATTCATCACTAATTTTGCACACCTATAGAAATAAAAATACATTAAATTACGGAATGTTATTGGTTCATTCCACGCAAAATCGGACACTTTTTGGAGCACCATTTCAGATTTTATTCGAATTTGGATATGTTGTAGTCTTTAACGTTATATAAACGAATCTCGACAGATTTTTGAATATTTCAAAAATTGTTGATTTTACAACTGTTTCAAATTTAGGTTCGGTTTTTTCAATAAATCATAACTATTGCACTAACAAACTGATCAACCTGAGCTTTGTGGGTACTTACAGTGGAGACATAAGAGTACCAAATAAAAATGATTTCAGTTAAAGAAAGATATTTTTCAACCATTTATTTTGCAATTGTTTTAAATAAATGCCCTGTTTTTATACTGCCGAGCTATTGAAAAATTTGAAAAAATGAGGCTATAGCTCTGTTTTCCTCTTTATGGACGTGACTTCAAAAATATGGACACTTTAAAATTGACCATATGAAAAATTAATTGTAGTGAACGCTGCATCGAATTACATCGGCTCGACCGGCCAAGCCGTGTGGTACTAGGCTAGCTGGTACGGCTTGCCCGTTTGAGTCGATGGGCTTCGACACAGCGTTAACTTCAATCAATTATCATATTGCCAATTTTAAAGTCTCCACATTTTTGAAAATATACCCACAAAGAGAACAAATAGGGCTATATCCTCATTTTTTCAAATTTTTAAATAGTTCGGCAGTATCAAAACAGGGCATTTAATTAAAACAATTGATAAATAAACGGTTAAAAAATATCTTGTTTTAACTGAAATAATTTTTATTTGATACTCTTATGTCTCCACTGTAAGTACCTACAAAGCTCAGTTTGATCAGTTTGTCAATTCAATAGTTATGATTTATTGAAAAAAGGTTAATCCTAAATTGCAAACAGCTGTAAAATCTACAATTTTTTAAATTTTCAAAAATCCTCGAGATACGATTATATATCGATAAAGACTACAACATATCCAAATTGGAAAAAAATCTGAAATGGTGCTCCAAAAGGTGTCCGATTTCGCGTGGAATGACTCTATTATGAGTTCATGCATATTAATATTCCAATACATTTATACATTGTTAAATAGGTAACTGAAGATGAAGTAACTTATGATAATGCCTCTCTTAAGTTTATTATTTTTTTCGTTGAAGTTTGAAATATCTAATCAAAATTTTTTATAAACTTTGTACCTGTATTTATCAAATGCAACATCTTGGAGAATTCTATCACTACATAATGTCAGCAGCGTATTCATCTGAAGTCGATAATTGGTAGGATAAGATTCCATTGCTACCATTGTTAATTCAACAACTTGTTTAAGTATAGATGGGTGAATCATAATAGCGAATTCACCTTTGGAAAGATTATAAAGACAGGCAGTGCACGGCATCTGTACACGAACTTCGTGTGGATATTTTTTCATACCAGCTAACACCAACTTTATGACATCAACCCGTGGTTCAAGAAAGTTATGTGTTAAACGGAATAAACTAAGTAAACATTTCTCAAGATAAAGTGGCCTGCATGTATACCTTCTAAGAGCTTCCAAAATCTGGGATTCTGTTGCTGTACCACTAACCTACAATCGGAGGTGAACAATATGTTGTATCAATTATAACAAAAATAGTTTCAATGAAGTAGCAATATAAGATAAATATTATTTAAAATGTTCTATCCAGAACAAAATAATCAGAACATCATTATTGTAACTTACAACAAGTCCAGGTCTATAGTCTTTGTTTGCCGAATTTGTTAAACTATCTTCATAGCAAGCATCTGTACTAACAAGACCCAAAAACTTTAAATGTGGATGGGCTTTAATAAATTCTTTTAAGTCTCTTGGATCTATATCACCTTTCCCTATAGTAAATATAAAAAAGAAATTTATACTTATTTAGAAACATCTAGCACAAATATACAAGTCATATAATACTCACCAGATAAGTCTAGATTAGTTAAATATGGCATACAATGTACAGCTTTTAAAAAGTCTGTTATTTTTGGTTTTGCAGGCCCCAAAACAGAATTAACAGCATGCATATCTTTTTCATCAGAAATGTCTAAATTTCTTAACTTATTTAATTTCAATAATACTGAGATTAAATTTGCACTTTCATTTATCTTTAAATTATACATATTCAGCGTTTTCAATCGATTTTTACATTTTTTTAACGGTGTTATGTCATCAACTTTTGTACATGAAATATCTAAATTTTCTAGAAGAGGAAGGTCTTCGACCACTATTTCCAGACCATGTTTATTAAACTCTGTTCCTGATACATTTAATGTATTCAATGCTCTTAATTTGCTTAGTGTTACTACCACACAATACCTATTGTAACATACAAGTATACAGTGTAAATATGATTACATATCAAATAAATATTTTGCTTCATATGTATATCTTCATGAAAGTAGTGAATATTAAATACCTTGAACAATCCATAAAACTTCCCTTTGCTACACTCAATGACCTAAGATTTTGTAAACTCCAGTCACTTAAACAAGTTATAAGCTCATTAACAGTTATTTTTAATCCATTTACTATCAACTCTTCGACTTTATGTTGTTTTAAAACTTTTAAGCCCTTTGCTGATAATGCAGATGCATCTTTTAACCTCACATGTCTATAAAGAGTTGTTAAAACAATAAATATTATATCCATCCACACTTTATTTTTTATAATAATTATTCCGTTCAATTTAATAAATATGATATAATTACCTTAATCTAGTAGACTTTGAATCAAAGAGTGTAATGGTCAAGTCAGATAAAGTTTTTTTTTCACAAAGGTTGGATAATAATTGTTCTGAGAGTTCAGTGGGAATAAAAACATCTGGATACTTAAAACTAAGTCTTGTTGCTGAACTTGATGATCCATCAGTGGATGCCCTAGGTACTGTTGCAGTATTTCCCAAAATATCTGTATTACTATCATTTACTGAAGACTTTGCTTGCAGACCTAAAATTTACATATTTCTTGATCATATGTTGTTCTGTTAAAAATAATTTTAAATAACCAATTTTAACTACTTAAATTCAATATTAAATAACTTAATGAAAAATTTAATGAATGAAATAACTGATATTACTCACTGCAAATAGATGTCTCCAATGAACCAGGACATAGCACACACAAATTCAAAACATTGTCACAAATAAAATCAATGCAAACTTCACGTAGACTTCTAGGAGATTCAAACATCTTCTACTTTTTTTTACATTCACGTCTTTTTATCTTCCTTTTATTGCTCTTTTAAATATTTTATTATTTCCAATGGTCTAGCATCTCATTGTTTCATATTTGCTTTACAGGATCTGTCATAACATACGAGTATTATTAAATTTGACATACTGTGTATTTCATAGCAGGCATAAGTCACAAGATCAAGTAAACTAATTTGCATGACAATTTGGACACTTGTCATGCGAAATGAACTATTACACTTGTAAAATAATTCACAATTGCGTATGTCTCAATAAAGAAATGATCAAAGAAACCATGCACATCACTTTGTTTGTGTCAAATAGGTGACACAACTTCAAATAATGATCACTAGACTATGTTTTCAAACATTTATAGCATATGCGAATGCGCAAAACACAATAAAGTCAGAATTTTAGTGATGTGCAATATATAGTTTTTCTTTTATTTTTAACCTAATATCGGTGAAAATAAACTTCTGTCTAATTACATTTTTCATAAGTTGGTCCATAAAAATTGGAATTTACATAAACATTTGCAGTATAATGATTACGTAATAACAAGTTCACAAAATGGAATAAATATTTGTGTCACTATGCATCTAATTTGTAAGCACATTCATTATACCACATATTGAAAAGAACTTATAAAACTGCAAACTTAGTTTTTCAACGCATCGGTATTTATAACCCGATCACAGCAAATATAAAAGAACTATTAAATTTTTGTGCAAATTCGTTTGAGAGTACCATCGATTCACAACTGTAAAGACAACCGCGGAAAATCATAGTCTCTCACCTGTAGAGAGAACGCCATATTGACTTGCCAAATGTCCAACAAACGAAACAGACCTACAGCCAAAAAGTCTTACGTATGCATATATATATATATATATATATGTGTATATATATACCTATATATACATATATATATTAGATGTATGTTGTATGCAAGATACGTAATCATAACTGTCATACATAAGTAACGTATTCGAAAATAAAAAATTGTCAATCCTAACTTAATCATTTGACTAACGCGATTAGTGTTATTCTGTGATACATAATTATTTTTATTAGTGACACGTACCTTAATACTGGGGAATATTAAAATTTGTATTGTTCTACTTAAAACAATTTATGAGTTAATGTATATTTATATAAGAAATTCGTGAACGCCTTTTAACGGAATTTTTTCGTTTTTAGTGACATAGATAGTGAAGTTTAAGTTTTACTTGTAAAGGAATTCATTGGTTATTGACACATTATCAATATGGCGATAAAGTGGAAAACGATGTACTTTTCAGTGTGTATTCCGATGTCATTCCTGCATGGTAAGAATATTCTCTAGGTAAGATCGTAATATTTATATAATGATTATTTGAATGCATTCGTGTTCGTAAACTTATTGTTGTTTCACATTACAGAATCGTATATATTTAGTATCGTTCGATCCCAAAATTAACGGATTAACGGGTACTTATCGAAGACGCTGATTTGAAATGCAAATCTCAAATATAAAAAGTTAGATAATTTTCTATAAGCGTAACATATTTAATCATATATGCTCCTGTTTCTTTTTTTTATAAATATAAAAAAAACTGCGCAAATAAAAATTTTATTATCCAATTCTACATTTATTCATTGTTAGTAGAAATATTATAAAATAAGGAAATAGTATATAATAAACAAATGGTGATACATTTAAATATTTCTTTTTTCCATAAGGTTTAAAGAAGAATGAATCTTTCAAGATAAGGTCATGGTTTGAATCCTTTAATAAGTGTCAACCATTTTATAATGTCATGTTACCTGATAACTGATATTGATCTGACTTCTACCTACACTTGAATTTAATTTGCTAGAAAGAATGCCAAGTTTACGAAAAAAAGTTGCTGGCTTTATGCGGCAACTGTCAATCAGTAACTTGGCAGGAGCTGTAGAAAATATAGGTCAAGGTGAACAAACCTTGTGTAGCCCTAGATCATTAACACAAGATTTTACAAGTGGTTGCTTTATTACACGATACCTTGATGGGTAATATTTATTTTTTGTAAATAATATTCTAATTAATATTCTAAACAAAATATAATATATAAGTAATATTTTTAGTCTAGAGACAAAACAGGAAGGACCAACAATTGTGCATGGTAGAGATCCGGAAGAATTGCCAATTAGACAACTTGGAAGTTTTCAAGAAGACAAAAATGTAATCGCTGCCTACACTGGTCCTGATAGTGGACTTACAGCTGTTAATGTACAACAAAAACATTTAAGTATTAATGACGTTGACATAGATTACATTGATATGTTAGATCAAGGTGAACAATATAGAAATAGTAAGTATTAAAATCATTGAATTCCAGAGAAACGATCTAAGGAACAAAAAAATTGTTTCTTTCAGCATCTGCAACTACAACACCCACGATTGCTGGTATTGTTGATTGGTTTCATCCTTGTGAAACAGCATATGGAATTGCGACTACATTATATGAAAAGAACCCTACAAATAATACAAATAATGGGGAACCAATTGCAGACTGTTTTGGCATTGTAGCAAGAGGAAACTCATCTATTTTAGCACTTGCTGATGGTGTTAATTGGGGTATGATTGTTTTTAAATAAGTTAATACATGTGTGTGTGTATATATATATATGACTAACATTTTTATGGCTAATATTATTATAATAAATATCACGATTCTAAATACAGTACTTATATAAATTTATTAGGTACCAAAGCAAGTATTGCAGCTAGATCTGCTATACATGGAAGTATGGAATACTTGAATACAGCACTCTTTTGCCCTTCAGTTAACAATGAAATAACAACAACGAAAGATGTTTTTATAGCTTTACTTCGTTCATTCCATGCTGCACATTCATTAATTCTACAGGAGCAAGGAATGCTCACAACATTAACTGTATGTGCAGTTCTTCCACTGCCAAATTCTGAGACCAATACAGATCAGAAAAAATATGTGGCTTGTACCTGTAATGTTGGTGACAGTTTAGCTTATGTATATTCAAGGTAACACAGATATGGTACTAGAAATTATTAGATTTATAACATATTTACATGATACATAACTTCAATAGGAAAACTGGTGTAAGAGAAATAACAAGAGGTTCTCATGATATTCATTGTATGCGCGACATGCGCGATGCTCTTGGAGCTTTAGGACCTGTAGATGGATGCAATCCGGAATTAAATAATTTAACGCTTGCAATGACAGAGGTTGAGAATGAAGACATTGTATTTTTAACTAGCGATGGAATTTCTGACAATTTTGATCCAGTAGTTGGAAAATTTGCTGTCTTACCATGCCATAATAGTGTACCTGATTCAACTGTGAAAAATCATGCCGAAGGAAGGTCGAAAACCCGTCGAAAATCAGCAGAAAATTTGAGACATGCGGATTCTGGTAATAGTAATAAAAATAAATCTAATTTGCCGGTAGTCGAGGCTTATCAAAGACACGAATTAACGCTTCTGAGGATGGAGGATTTGTTACGAAGAGGTGTGTCTGGAGAAGGTCCACCATGTAACAGTGCCAAACATCTTTGTGAACTTCTTTTGGATTTTGCAGTAAGTTATCTAAAGTATAAATAGAATATATGAAATAATATATATATCATACATTTTTTTAACAACAAATACATGAAACTAAAAGATACTGGATAAAATAAAATGCTGACTCTTAATACTAATGTGAGTTTACTTTTCTTTATAACAAGGTGCGCATAACTGCTGCCAAAAGACGAATATTGGAAGATACAGATTTATATTACGCACAAAGTAAAGACGGCCATTTAGTCCAACTTTCCAAACAAGAACAGAGAACTCGGCGAATAAAGACATTGGACAAGGTTTCCATGATTCCTGGAAAGTTAGATCATGCAACAGTTGTAGCATATGTAGTTGGAACATTTGATTCAAAATATGGTTTATAATTAACCATGGTAATAAAGTTATAGTTTTTATTTTTAAGAAAAGTAATAAATTAAAATGTTTTTTTTTATAAGATGTTACTGAACAAGTTTAATTAAAAAGTATTGTTTTAAGTATTATAAATTTAAGTTGTTTATATCATTATTTTGTTATTTAAAATAAAAATATATGTGCTTATTCTGTATGTGACAAGACTTACTTAACTATATAGTAAATCCAAATTGATTCGAATGTGTGTAACTTGTACATATATGCAATAGTACACGTGCCTGTACCATCGTTGCACGCATTCAAATATACGCGGTAGCGGTAAATATTAGTACAAAAAATTTCTTATTTTGAAAATCTCTTAATAACGCACTATGAAATTTTCGTTCGAAATTAAATGGTATTTAAATCTGTCTTCTTACTAAATTGTGTTCAATACAATGGCATAATTGAATAAAAATTTCATGTAAACATGCGTTTCGTTCAAAATCTCTTGAAATGCTAGCGTATTAAAATTACCAACATTCTCTGTTTAGTGATTGGTTATAAGTGAAGTATCAACCAATCACATTGAAGAGTTTGCTAAATGGGTGCTGCAAAAAGTTACAGTACCATAACCGAGGTGTCGCCAATGGTAAAAGCACTGGGATTTTATAGACTTGTGCTAATGGCAGCCTTGACAAATACATGATGGCCGTTGCCACCGAATAGTGTAACGCGTACATGGAACTGTCGTGTGCCAGAAAAGTTTATTATTTTAAGTAGAATTTTGCCTCTTGTGTAGTTCATATATGTTGTTTTTGTTCACGAAGGAACGAAAGGTTGTGTACAGAACTAAAATCATGCGAAAAGAAGCGTGAAAAAAGGAAAAATCGTGAGAAGAAAACACGGGTGGCAAAACCGCGTTCGCGGAGGTAATATTGACAATTTTTCATCGCGACGCTACTCGCATTTTTTCACGTCAATATGAAATACATGTATCCGGGACACCTTCTTCGAGTTTCTCAGCCATTCGGACCGAAAAATTTTTCACAGATGGTTGCTTTTTCTTTTGTTTACGCCTTGTCAGTTGGGCTTTTGTTGTGTGCATCCGCGCGCCGCTGGTACCCATAAGTGAGAGTGAGATGTATGCGATTCTTGTATGCGTGTAAGTGGCTTGTGTAGCACGTATGCTTGCACACAGGCGTGCAAGTTATAACCTCAAAATGTGTTTCCAGCTGTCGAATTTTTATTCGGAACTTTTCTTCCCGCTATAAAATGATCATTCATACCTATAACTTTCAACGTGCCATAACAGTGTGTTCGATTTCTATCCCATTGTACGTAACATAATTTTTCAATGATAACATCCATTCTGTTTGATAGTAAAAGTTTCACTAAATTAAAATATTACGAGTTCTTTGTAAATTAAGAAGAAATAATATAATTTCAGTGATATTTTTCACATGTATTAGTTTTATGTGGAATGACTAATTGAATATTGTTTACATATTACAGGGTATAAATTAAGTGCAGATTTTGGGAAGCCATAAGTGTACTATATGTGACACTTTCAAATAAAGCTGAAGTGTGAAGCAGCGTTGAATCATATTTAACAGTTTAAATACAAAATGTCCTGATATTAGTGCTCTGAATGTTCATGAACTGCTGAATAATGACTACCGAATATTATCTGGAATTGGGATAATATAAAGGACATATTATTTAGATAGTTACATATCCAGACTTGTTTTATATGCACAATTTCTAATGTAATGTCATGGAAAAATGTAGTTCAATTGTGTTTATACATGGATGTAATCCTGCAACAAATGTTCTTCGACGATAAGTCAGAATACTTTCAGAATGCAATTGTGCAGTTATTCTTTAATGGATAATGTAGTTCGAAAAAGAACTACCTGTTGTGTGCAAGAAATTAATATCCAAGTATGGTTAGCACTACAGTATGATATTAAACACAAACATCAGCCACATATGTAAACACAACTATTCTGAAGTTATAAGAAAGTACTGCCTAAATAACGGGTGAAACACGAAGTTACATGGATGACAGGAATAGGAGACGTAGGTCGCAGACGCGTTGAGTGGCGCCGTAGCGCAAATATAACTTGTTCCCTGTCACTGAAATCCAGTTATCACTGGCGAGTAATACGATTACAGCGAATATTAATAACAGTAAATAGACGTCAATTTATTTGCCTATATTTTTTTAAATTTAACATTCACATTTGTAAATACTTGTAGACAATATCTATTTGTAACTTTGAATCAGTGTATTCATGCATTGGAACTATGTATTTATTGTATCTTCTATTTCAGTTGGTAATTCTCAATGTGTATTGCAAATGTATAGGAGTACATAGAAGCAAACATAGATAAGCTGAAAAGGTGGCTAGACGCTGCCCAGAGTAAAGAGGGGCTGCGTGGGCATGCAGCAGCCTCAGTCACGCCCTCTTCTCGGGGACTCAGTATCCTCTACAACTTCCCCGACTGCTCGGCGTAACAATCCTGTTGCTGTTTTAACACATCAACAAGTATGTTCCTTTTAACTACAGTAAATAACATTTGAAAATCATATTTCCCTGTTACTAAGTGATATTGTAAACTGTATTTTGATTTTCAGTTGCAACAATTACAACAATTACAGGCCCAAAATTCGAGTGGTCAATCACTGACATTTGCTTTGCAACAAACATCAAATAATGTAAGTATTTTTAATTAAGAATATAAGAAGAGTATGTCCTGTATGCAGTTAAAATTGTTTCCTATTGGCTAGGGAGCACACACGTAGGGATATATTGCGTGTTCACACTTTTAGATGACAGTGTTATAAAAAACTGTCATAATTTTTACCCCAACACGTGTGCTCCTTTGTTAAAGAAAATAGGATATAATGAGTTCTATTATAAAAATTTGTATTACAGCCGCAAGACCAAGGAAATGGATCAACGACTGGAAATCACATAGTATATGTAAACCAGCTAAATCATTTAAATCAGGGTACCATAAATCCCTCGGGGACTGGTATGGGCCTACCCCCGGCCACCCCCACTTTTGGGGTGGGCCTTAATATGGGATTGCCACTATCACTTCTAAATACCAGCCTTACATCCCTCACATCTAATGTTATCACTACGTCAAATCCTCTGCTCAATTTGGGCCTGCCAAGTATAAATACAGGACTACCTACAATAAATCCTAGCCTGAATCACTTGAATGCTATAAACTCCAATTTAACTCCGAATATTGGTTCAAACAGTATTAACAATGGTTTATCTGGTTTGGGGCAGGATTTAAATAATATAAATACTGGAATTAATAGACTTAATACGTTAAATTCAACGAGTATAAATTCTGGGTTGTCCAATGCTGGAATTACTAATGTAAATCCAAATTTGACGAATTTAAACTCGAACGTGAACCAGAATATTACCAGTTTAAGCACAAACTTCACTTCCCCAAGTTCTGGTGTGTCTGGTTTAACTGCTATCAATCCAAACATAAACGCAAATTTGACTACTACAAGTATAAATTCTGGTGTGAATCAAGGTCTCAATCGACCTGTAAGTGCTTTAACAACTGGATTGACTCAAACTAGTCTAAATTCCAACAGTACGCAATTTCCATTCCAAACCATACAAAGTATACAAAGTATTGCACCACACATTGTTGGATCAAATATTGCACATGTACCAAGCTCTGCCATATCGCAACACCCAAATTCTAATGTTTCTACTATTTCACAAATATCAAATGCTGGCACTTTGACGAGTTCCAGTATATTCACTAGCACTTCCAGTGAACCGATTCATACAACCACAGCAAATGTGAATCACGCTTCGAACGTGAATCTCACTACTAATATTCCACATCTTGGTACAATGCACTCAAATATATCTAATGTAACAACGTCTAATGTACAGCATATATCTGCAACGAACGAGCCGAATATGTCACTGAGTCATACTTCTTCTTTAAGTTCCTCTCAATCAACTGGATTTCAACCTCAGCGACAGTATTCGCAGGGAATTAACCCTGGCTTAAGTTCGTCAGTTACATTAACGGGCTCGTCTCAGCCATCAAATGTGGTCAGTACAATAAATACTGTAAAATCTATGCAAAATATTCAGAGTCAGAATATTAGTTCTCCAAGCAGTCCATTTTCAATACCGTTGAAAAGTCCAGCATCTAATATTGCACCACCCACACCAAGCCCTAGTCCTAATAGGCTATTACTTAGAAGTCCAGCGTCAAATTCAATACAGTCGAACAGAAATAGCCCAAGTCCTGTCGGGACGTCGACTTCAAATAATAATTTTAATATACAAATGCAAAGTCCAATGCAGAGTCCAATGAGTGTTAGCCAAATTCAAAGTCCTGTACTTAGTCCATATCCTCCTGCGAAAAGTCCTCATCTATTAAGTGGAAATAACTCTCTGAACAACAGAAGTCCAGCACCTGGAGGCAGTCCTGGTCCACCTGTGGTAAATAAATTTTTATGTTGTGTAATATGTAAAATTTCTATGCTTTCCAACATGATTTCAAAGTTTTAATGTTTCTTTTTTTTAATTTCCAGGTTAGACCTAATACACCCATACTTCAGCAAGGTATGCAAGTATTACAAATAATTCATGGTGCACCACAGGGGTATCAATCCACGCCAACACAGCTAGTAACTAGAACGCATCTTTTTGGAAATCAACAAATTCAAATAGCAACAACTAAGCCTGCAAAACAACCTCCTCAAATTTTACCAAAACCTCCTAATCAGCAACCGACTGGATCACAACAAAAACAACAACGGGTTACTACCACAATTACCAATCAAGTAATATATTTTGTTGAATTAAAACCTTTTCAACTGTTCTAAAATATTTTTTTATTTAAATTATTGAATGATTATAAGGTGACTCAACAAACTCAACCACAGTTAGTTCTTGCTGGGCCTCAACAAAATCCCACAACAGCTACAATGATACCAACAGCACAGGGTCTTCTATTGAATCAGGTAATTGTATGTCTGTAAGGTGTTTGTCACTTGCATGTTTATTCATTATGAGATCATTCGAAAGTATACATGTTACGCCTATTCTAGCAGTTACCAATATAAAATAATTTTAACCCTTTTAATCCCATGGCCCGATTTTGGCTGACTTGATTCATGCGCGAAGAATCTTTCCGGCCGATATCACCCGATTATGCGATGCCAATTTTTAAATGGAAATTTAAATTAAATCTCTTTCGATGTTCTTTTGCTGCTCTATAGCCTATTTTGTCACACAACAATTCCCGTAGTATTTCCAACAATACACGGACGTCTTATGCCGGGTGCAAGAGGGTTAATATGCTTGATCTCTTCTATATTGGCTTATTCGCATTTTTAGTGTCACAATTATCTGCTTTATGCTTCATATGTTTATCACATTTCATACATAGGTTTTGCCGTCAACTGGACCTGTTATTGTACAGCAGCAACCAGGTGGTGTTCAACTTATACTAAGAACGCCAGCAAGCGCCCAGCAACAAACACATACTGCACAGGTGATGGTTTCATCCATGCAGTCAAACAATTTCATCATATTCAATCATTGCTTACTTACTACTTACATGAAATATCTTTTTATACGTCATTAGAAATTTTACTTAAGGTCATTGTCAATTTTTTCACATGGTGTCCAGTCATCATAAAATTTTGTGTGCATTCCATGGTTTCGATTTATGTATTAAAATCTTCTGATAAATTACATTAAAGTAAATTTTTCTTAGGATACTTTAAATCTAATAAGGAAAATTAGGGAAAAGTATTGTGTTGCAAGGTATAGTTGTTCAATATATACATTTTTTCCTCTTACAGCTAACACAACAGCAATTAGTAAGAGTTGTCACGGCGCAAGGAATGCAGTTGCAAGGCATTACTCCTACGTTTTTCGCTGTACCTAATGGATTTCCTTCAGCTGCTTCTCCAGTAATTAGACATACTCCGTCTAGTCCAGCACCTTGTAAGTTTTACAATTACTATTTTATTGAAATATATTTTCGCGTTAAAAGTTAAAACTGCATGTGCTCGCGCGCAGTTATATTATATTATATTATATACATATATATATATATCCTTTTTTCCATTCAGCTGCGAATTCAGGGACTGGTAATTCTATAGTGATTCAAAATGCAATGGTACAAAGTCCTCAACCGCAGATTTCACAAGTGGGTTCAGGTACTAATACCAGTAGTACTCCGTGCACGCAAACCGTTGTCGAACAGACATTATTACCACCACCTAAGAAGAAGGCAAAGAAAAAGAAGAAAGCCAAACGGAAAGACGACGAACCACCGAAATTAGATCTTGCTAGTATAATGAAAATATCAGGAATTGGGGATGACGATGATATTTTTGATACTGATCTTACAACTGAATCTGATGTTTCATGTCAAGTTCAAGTGGAATCAAGTTCAGGGCAAAATCTAGGACAACTTCCACCTCAAGTGACTATACCAACCAGTTCTGCTCAGAATCTGATACAAGTACCTGCACCAAATACAACGAATACCCAAACTTCTGTCTCTCAAACACTTAATAGTCAGCTTGTTGCCCAACTTCAGATGCCTGTGCAGAACGCGATACAGGGCCAATTGCGATTCGCTCTTGGAGAGGATGGAAGGGTTGTTTTACACCGTACTTCAGAACCAAATCAACCTGAAATGGATCAGACGACTGCTCAAGCATTGATACGATCGTTAACGCAAGGCGGTGGACAAAATTCACCGATTATTTCGCATCTTCTTGGACAAGCGCAAACAACAACACAAACTACACAAAGTACTGTATTACAAAAACAGAAATTCGTGAAATCGCCTCTATCATCTAGTGTTACAACAGTTGCTACTACCGTAAGTCCTACAGGTCCTCAAAGTGTTACTTGTGCTACTAGTCCACAACATGTGCAAGTATGCTCGAAACCAAGTAATCAGCAGAAAAGTGTAAATGTTCCTCAAGAATCTAATCCTGTGTTAAACGTTTGTGTCCAAAGCAACCTTGGAACTTTACAAACATTGGATATGCAAGCCTCGAAAAGTATTACCGTGCAAAATCTTATACCAACATCGAAGACATCATCCAATTCTAGCCTTGCACAGCCTAACAGTAATGTCCTGACGACTTCTGATGTTTTATCAACAAAACCGTCGTGTACCACATTCAATGTGCAAAGTTCTCGATTAAGTAATACAAACCAAGCAACTACTAATCAACAAAATTCTAATGTTTCTACACAAAAATCTAGTCAAGTGCGGCTTACGAATGCTTGTGTAACTACTAATGTGCGACAAAATCTAAATAAAATATCACAAAGTGGTGCACATGTTCAAAAGTCATTACCAAATAGTTTAACTGTACAAAATGAACACAACATGGCGAAAAATAATCAGAATCTTCAGCAAGAAACTGTAACATTACAACAAGAAACACCAATATTCCAGCATAATCAACACCAGCAAATAACGGCGCAGACTGTGCAAACGCAAAACGTTCAACACGTTTTTGAACAAAATCTTCAAACTTCTGGTTCGAATGTTCAACACAATTCTGTGAATATGTTGCAGCAACAAAGTTCTTGTAATACCATGCAGCATGATACTATGAATGTATTACAACATTCTAGTATCCAACCAAATATAATTAATGTGTTACAGCAAAATGCAGCTGGTAATGTACAAAATATTGAGCAAAATTTACAGTCCAGTATCAGTGATATAGCTCATGCGCAACAGAATGTTATCACCAGTATGCAACAACAAAATACATCCGCTATTTTACACAATACGAGTGTACAACAGAATGTGAATGTGCAGCAACAGAAAGTTGTCGCGCAGGCGAACACGTTTTCTTCTGTTAATGCACAACATTTCGAAACTCAAAATACGGCCAATACTATACAGCAAGGACTAAACACGCAACAAAATAGTCAACATCGAAATATTGTTATAACGAATGCTCCTGCTCCTTCAAGTACTATTCAACAAAACGAATCTCAGAAAGTAGAAACTCAAAGTACAACAATGCTGAATTCAGCTGCAAACAATATATTAAACAATGCACCGAAAATTACACCTGAAATTTTAAATGCATTGAGCAATTTGAATCCTAATGATCAATTGTTAATTGCAAATGCAAACGGACAGATGCAAGTAATAAGTCAGCAGCTTTTACAACAGTTTTTAGCTGGGCAATTAAATGCAACCAACCAGGTACAAAATCAAAACCAAACTCAAAAAATAGTGATTGGCGAGCCAGATGGAAACAGTCAGAATTTACAAGGTGTACAAATCAATACACCAACAAGTCAAATAATTGTAAATAGTTCTGGTGGAGCTCCTACTATTCAAAACAACATACAAAATATTGTGGTACAAGCTGCACCTTCTCAAATGCCCCAACATATACAGATCCAAAATTCCGGTTTTCCAAGTCAGTTTATTGATAATCTAAATCAACAGCAAATCAGAAACACAGGTCAAACAAATCAACCAAAGAAGGCAAAAATTATTAAAAGAACAAAAACTGTTACTACTCAGAATGCTGGAAATACCCAGGTATGTCGAAAAATTCTATTCTTATTTTTCGATACTTATGATGTATCTTTTGCTTTAAATTTAATATTTGTAATAATAGGTAACCAAAACTGTTACGGTTTCCCGCCCAACAATGATACCATCGAATACAAGCAACCTTCAGAAGGTTGATAATTCTAATAAAACAAATGCTGTGGCATCTCAAAGTACAAATCCAATTAAGAGTGAATCTACTCAAATTGTCACAAATGGTCCTGTACTTCCATCATCTCCTGGAAGTCACTTATCAGTTCCTTCAAATGGTCAAATGGTTCAAAGAGTGCAAACCATTCAACTTCCTGCTCAAAAGCAGCAGTTACTAAAAAATATACAATCACAAATACAAGCTATATTAGCTCGTAAATCGGGTTCACAACCAGATCAAACCGTTTTGACGAAATTATATCAAGAACAAGCGAAAATCTTAGCAAGTGGAAAGATTGTCAGTACTACAACACATTCCCTTAGTAGTGTAAGTTATATATAAATGTACTTTTATATAATTATACGTTTTTGTAAAAATTTCACGGTATCATATAACTTTGGTCGAAATAGGGTTCAGAAGCAAGTTTCAATGTAAATGCAGTCTCAACAGTAGCATCCACTATAATTCCTCAAAATTCTTATAAGAATCAGACATCGGCTGTACAAACGCAAACGCAAACATCTACTAGTGTAGTAACTTCGCAAACTTTGAATCCAAGTATACCAGCTACTGCACACAGTAATACAACTAATAGTTATATGAATAACCTTACAGTAAGTGATTTATTATTCGTAATAATGTCATAAAAATATATAAATATTTGTTGATCCTATACGTTATATAATAATATAAATATGTACTCTTGCAGGTACCACAAACTGTACAAGGACAACAGTGTGTGCAGAATAGTCAGAATGTGCATCAAACGCACGCAAAACAGCACAAAAATTATCAAAGTCATGGAAACCAGATATTGAATCCGTCCTCTGCCAATATGCAAATATTCTCACCACCAATTACCTCAGTAGCTACCCTGCAGGGCAACGCACAACAAATAACTCCAATCCAAACACAACAAACAGCAATGCAACAATCGACACAATGTCAAACTGATCCATTAGACATTAAGCCAAACATACAAATATCAAGTCCTGTTAAACAAGAACTATCTTCACCTATCCAAGTTCAAAGTGGGTCTCCTGCAGGCCAGGTAGCCTCACCGAGAATGATTGGCAAAGGACCACAGAGGATTCAAAGTCCAGTAAACAGTAATGGCAATTCAAATAAACAAATTGTCAGTCCCAACAGTAATACAAGTCCTTTAGTAAGTCCCAGACAAGGTGTAAAAAGGCCTGCGTCTAGCCCAATTTGCAGACAAATTAATCGTAGTGACTTGTAAGTATACTTTTTCATCCATATTTATTTACATAAGTAATGTTTAATGTATTTGTTGCATTTATGTTCTACTTACAAACATATTTAATACTTTTATATCTACAGGTTAGAACAACAACTAAAAATTGATCAAAACGGTGCGATAAATCCGGATGTGAACACACCATTTTTGAGCAAACGCGATGCTTGTAAGCGTCTTGTAAGATATCATTGTTTGAATGAACAAGTACTTAGTCCAAAGGATTTGGCAAAAGCTGACGAGATATTCGAAGAAACAGCGAAACATCTGTTAACAAAATTCAATTCTATGATGAACAAATACACGTACCTTCTTCTAATGGAAAGCATGGTATGTTACAGACTTTTTTTAAATAGATTATGAGATTTTGAAATGTATAAAATGGAAATATTAAAGCATATTGGAATTTTCATGTTTATAAATCTTTTATACACAACTATTTCCGAGATAATAGTATCAAATTATTCATATATTTCCCTGTGTATTTATTATGTGTACGGATACAATATTTATGGTAAACTGTTAACTGAAATTGACATATTACAGCGAGAAGTAAGGACATCAGAACTAATGATGATTGATAGAACTTTTGTTGCCGAAGAACAAAATATATTGAATAGGTTGCGAGAACAAGAGGCTAAAGTTAATGGTATATTTTTCTTATTACACATTTTAAGAAATGAATTCTTATTAGTATATTTCTTTTTATAATAATTTTTTTTTTCAGAAGAATTAAAAAAGGAAGAAAAGCCATTGGTGCCAAAGGTCGAACCTGGTCTTACAGAAGAAGACAAATTATCACCACCCTTAACTAATGTATCTGTAAAACGTGAATTAGAAGATGACTTTCCAAGTGACGAAATGGAATGTAAACCAGTGATTAAATCAGCAAGTTGTACTAGTGGTGATTACGACGAGTGGTTGGAAATTCAAAAGGAACTAGGTGTATATCCATCTACCACAGACTCGTTCAAATGTAAAAATAGTAGTAGTAATAGTGCATGTGCTGTGGCTGTAACAAAAACGTCGAAAACAGAAAGAACACGAGCGAACGGTGAATGTCGTACGAATGTACCCAGTGCGAGTGTTTCTGGAGTTCAAAACACAGTTGTAAAAGACAGTTGTGAACAAGATAATACTCCAATTTTTGAGAGACGTTGGAGTAGCGCTACAGACCTCGAACGAGATCTGTTAGAAGATACCGACAGCTTAGATGGACTGGCCTTACATTCTCAAACACAATGTCCAGGCTCTCTTCACATAAGTAATGAGAGTGGCACTGGTAATGAACACGATGATATTACCGCACAGGTACAATCTGCTATCGATAGCATTCTTAATCTTAAAAAACGTCCTACAAACACATTACCTGGCAGTAGTGGTAACAGTGCATCACAGTCCAGTGAATCGAAGGACACAGTGCTTGACCAAGCAGTCCGCAGCATTTTAGGCTCGTGACCCTCCTTTAATAAAGTATGTTAAACAAGTGAAGTTAACGGTGAACATCAAGCTAATTGTTCGTTTCGAAAATTTAAAAATGGACACTACACATTCATTTTGGTGATTTTTGTGATTAATGTGAATAATATGAAAACTATGTTTGACATTAAGAATGCAACATTGTTTTTTGGTAATGCATATCTAAAATCACGCAGATTGTTGCTAAATTATTTGTACAAAGTTCGTGCAGCCTTAATTTCATTTATACATATAAATTAAAACAGACTAACTGGATTATGCAATTTTACATATTTCTCCAAAGTTTTGTTCTGCAATGGCAATAACTATGCATAATATAAAAAATATGTATACTTTCCAGTAGTCTAGCTGTAATAAAGCCATCGCGTTTACCTAATTCTGGCAGCTGTACATGTGGATAGATAGACGGATAGATTGATAGATAGATAGTTAGATAATTAAATAGATAACTCGCTCAGATTTTTCAATCTGCCACTTTGTAATGTAATTTTGTAAAAAGTAATTATTTAAAACAACTTATTCCACTTTGTCTGTAGTACTTGTAGAGAAATCTTACGAATACTTAAAACTGGTTCGGTAAATTGTACATACGTTTTTAACGTGTATTATTAATATTATTATTGCTATTATTTGTATTATTGTTATTGAGATTCGCTCTCAGAATTATTATTGTATTATTATTATTAATATTATTATTATATTATAATTATTATTACTATTATTGTCAACGATACCATCAATCTCAATCAACGAGGAATGTATGGTGTAAAGAGAAAGTAGTGGTTTAAGAGACTGAAATGGAAGACAATGAAAAAGCATAGAAGGCAAATGATATATAAGGTGAAAAAAAGGGAACACAAAACCTCTATATTAATTTGAATTCATTTCTATTTAATGTATATGCAGTCTTAAATGTTAAAATGCAAAATCAAACGGGCAAACATTTTGTAGGTAGATTAATGTTTTACAACTTTTTTGTCATCACATAAAATCACAATAGATCTGGGTAAATGATGAGTACATGTGTAGAGAGCACATGTGTGGAAAAAGGGTAAACCCACATTGGTAACATTTTAAGCTAATGATAGATAAGCGGTGAATAAGATTTAAAAAGCAGATCTTTCTATATGTGCCTTTTTATTTTTTACATAGTTGATGATAATGTATCATGTATGTACACCTGACTCGTAACTTTGATTCACTCAGTGCTAACGTGTCAAATAATAACTGCAGATTTTTTAATCGGTAAATTATACATACGGAACTATGGTCTGAGTTAATCATTCTCTAAGTATCTTATGAATTACAAAAATAATTATTCATCACCGACAGTGCTTTTGCAAGAAGAATTTAGTTATGTGGTTGTATTTTTGCATCCTTTTCCCACATAAATTCATGATAGCTCTCTATACACAGAGGCAATGAAATGTTTTTGGCAAAAGCAATCCAAGACTGACGTATATACAGAGAATCAAGCAAAACTATGTAATGTATTACAATAAGAAATAATCATTTGTACATAATATTCAATTACACTCTCGACGGCAATCGTGACTTAATGAATTCTTCAAAGATTTAAAAATTTGGATATGCTAAAGTTTTTTTGATCCTAATAAATTGCCGATATTTCACGATTTCGTGTACGAAAATATTTTTATCCTTGTCTATGATAAGATTTTAATTTACAGCATGAAATTTGATTTTCAGTACTGACAATTCTCGGTGATAGTATAAAATGCCTGACGAGAGTGAAGTGGTTAATGCGATAAAATGTAATTATTATTATCAATTACATGATTTTAGATATCATTAACATATTGTAATGAACATATTCCTCCCCTAAAACAATATCATGGAATTATTAATATTCTATTGTAACTGCAAGTTTAGGTGCCTTGTGATCCAATGTTCAGTAAATTTTTTTATCCTATCAGGTATGCAGTATTTTAATACTACATAGGGGCACACAGAGTAATTGAATATTACACATAGTTCAACCAATTTATTATATTTTCGATATAACCGTATGCATTTGTAATATAATCAAGCATTATTAGTTGCATTATCTCTTCAAACAATATAATTTTCATGAACTTTTCTATCTTTAGCATTTGTTTAGGAAGATATTTTTTAACAAATGCTTGAATGTGCTTTATATGTCTGCCTTATATGAAATTGCATGTTTTGTGCGTGTATCCACATTTCAATTTATACCAAAGAATACAAAATTAATTCAAATTGAACCATCATAGGTATGAATGCCCGAAATTATAGCCTACACTTTTTCCACTTGTAGGTACACTATGACATCTGCTTTTTAATTAAATCAATTACTGCTTATAAAATATATAATTGTATAAGAAATTTATGTAGTGGAAACGAAATGCAGCAACAAATAACATGAAGCATTAGTGCATGTAAATTAGAAAAGAAATTAAGTACCTATGTCTAATTGTAAGAAATATGAAAACAGTGTTTTACATATTTTATGTTTACTGGAAATATATCATTCATTTCTGTAATTTTTAATTATAGTAAAAAAATATTTCAAAGGTAAGTTGAAAAAAATGTTATAGGTTGTAAATTAAATAAGTAAAGTGAACAAATTAGAAAAATTTGTAAATAAGAAGTACATTTTCGTTAAAACGATTTACTATTTAGTAACTCGCGAAAGAGGAATACAATACGCAACACATTCGTAAAGATTTCTCATCGATGGAAGATTCCTGTCGGGGATCTCCGTTGAAACAAATATTTATGTGAAAAATTGCCAAATTTCTAAAATTTAAAGATTTAAATAATTTTTCGTTTGAACCGTCATACGTGAACAGCATGTGGATGCGAATATAATGTATATGTGTATATAGATATATACCAATATACATATATACTTATGTATGTACTTCCGTCCATGCTGCGTGATTCCAATAACCTCTTGTAAAATTTACTTATGTGTAGAATACAGTGGCATATTTGTTACACGTACAAATGTACCTGTTTGTAAATAGTTTTTGTAATGTATAAAATTTAGTGCATGAAGTAAAATGATTTCGGAAATGAGTGTAAAAATTACTGAACACAAAATAAACGTTACTACCGTAGATGATCCTTACGAAGTGGAAAAATGCGGCAAGTGGATTGATGCATATAATTTAAATAAGGTTTGAATGATTTATCTATGTGATGGATATTTCATAATTTAAAATTGTATAATTAAAGTGTATGCAACATTTAATTTTCAACTCTATTCCCCGTCCTCAACAACATTAAAATACTCATTGTAAAGGTTATATACATCTGTCATCATACTTTTATTCAATAACACTTATAAATGCTATAATATTTTACAATAAATGAATGTATACTTATCAGTATATACAAACAGGCTTCTTTTGCAAATATGAAATATTTTTAGGTATGCTTACAATTTCCTGATAACCTGTTACCTGATTCTGTACAAATTGCATTACGTTTGGAAAATCGTATCAATAAGAAAGTATACATTTTGGGAGATACTTCTTGCGGTACTTGTTGCGTAGATGAAATATCAGCTCAACATATGAATGCAGATGGCATAATACATTTTGGACACGCTTGTTTAAATCCTACTACTCGGTTATCAGTATTTCATGTGTTACCAAAAACAGAAATTAACATGATAGAAGTTATTGACAAATTTACATCTCATTTTCAAGACACATGCAAAAGAATTTTATTTTTTTATAATGTTGCATATGCACATAAAATTGGTAAGTTCTATGACATTAAGAATATATCAAAGTTTGAATTAATTGATTTAAATGTTATTAGAAATACATTTTACTTACAGAAGGTATATACGAAGTGCTAAGTCCACTTTATAAAAATTTAATCTTTTCATCATTAAACTGTACTTCCAATGTGGAATTCACAGATGTTAAAGATAATATGTCTACAATAATCTTAGGCAGAAGCTTTAAATTAGAAAAAGGATATAAAATAGAAGATTATGAGGCATTTTTCCTTGGAAGTGGTGATAAAACATTCACCACATTAGAAATAACAATTCCTGCAAAAAAATGGTACTATTTTGAAAATAGTAGTATCACTGAATACCAAGCTTTAAGTACTCCATGGTTAAAAAGAAGAAGGTTTTTAATTGAGAAATTAAAAGATGCTAAAGTTGTTGGAATTGTTGTAGCCACATTAGGCATTAAAGATTACCTGAAAATATTATCAATGATTAAAAATATTCTTAAACAGAAAAATAAAAAATCTTATATTCTAAGTGTAGGTAAAGTGAATCCAATGAAACTTGCTAATTTTCCAGAGGTATGTAAATGGTAATAGTCGTAACTTTCACTTGAAACAACGGTAATATTTTGAAAACGTATTATACATTTACAGATTGATGTTTTTGTTATGATAACATGTCCTGAAAATGAAGTATTTGATTCTAGAGAATTTTTAAAACCAATACTTCTGCCTTATGAAGTAGAACTAGCATTTAATAGTTCGAGAGAATTGCACACGGAATATTATATGGATTTTAGACAAATACTTCCTGGAGGATTGAGTTATGTAGATTTTAAAGCATCAACAAATTCAGACATTTCATTAATTACTGGTAAACTTAGAGATTGTGATGAAAATCTGCCATGTACAGATAAAATGAATGCATTAGCAATTAAAGATTCAGGTACTTTATTTATATATTATAAAAATTAATCACTCAGTGAATATTCCTTCAATAATGTTATTTTAATTGAATTAGGTGTTGTTGCAATTGGAAAAGCAGGAGCTGAATTTTTACAGAATAGAGCATGGAAAGGGCTTGAACAAAGATTAGGAGAAGATACAGTACATTCAGCAGTAATTGGTCGATCTGGTTTACCAAGCAGTTATGATAGTGAACCTCTTTCTATACGAACAAACAACAATTGAACATAGTGTTATTGTTTGTAGGATTTCAGGCACGGTATCTTTATTTGACTAAACAAGTAAAAAATCGTTTAGTCTCTGAACAACTCATTAAATATAATAATTTTAATGTATAATTGATAATTTGAAATTGAAATCTTGAAATACAATGTATATAATTTTGTGCTTATACTAATGTATATTGTTTAATTTAAAGTCATTTCATTTATATAATTTTGTTTATATTATTACAAGTTCAACAAGTAGAACAATTCTTACAAATCTATGTATCGTTGTCAACACAGTGTATTTTTTTGACCGAACACGTGGCACATTTCGATGTAAACGCAAAGCGAGATATCGATATAATTCTACTTACATACATACATGTATGATCAGCTGTGCTCTTCTGTCATATCGCAATGCTAATACATGCCAGAAAAGTGTGTTGTGACTATCTTGTGATAATGTAAAGATATTTTTAAAAATGAATTTGTTCTACGTTGAAAGTTCAATTATTTGTATGATATTTATCGTTTTTGGTGCGTGTTCTGTGGTGTTAAATGCGGAAGAAACTTCTAACCTGAAACATGACAATGTCACGTTGGATAATAAGAACAGCACATTACAAATTGATACGCAGACAAATTTGAGTACCAATACGTCGATAGAAACAGATGCATCTGAAAAATCCGATAGCAGTAATTTGAAAATAAATCCTACTATATCAAACGTAATAGATGCTAAATCTCAAACTATATCTACAAGTACAGTTCGACTTGATCATGACGTTAATGATGAAACAACTGAAAAAGTTAATACAGTCACGACAAATATTATTAATGACCAAAATGGAACTGCTGTGCCAGATTTTGCAGTTACATCACAGAATTCAGATATCAGCAATGCAACAAATACGAGTACAACAACTATTACACCAGCAGAACCAGTATTGCCTGACAAAGGATCTGCGGAGGAAGAACACAACAGTTCTATGTCCATATTTTTTGTCCTTTGTGTCCTAGCCTTAGGCATTTTACTTATACACCTCATGCTACAAACAAACTTTCAATATTTACCTGAATCTGTAGTAATTGTCTTTTTGGGAGGAGCTATTGGTATGATTATAAATCTTATGTCAAATCAAAATATAGCTAATTGGAGGAAAGAAGAAGCCTTTTCTCCAACTGCTTTCTTTCTTGTACTCCTCCCACCTATCATATTTGAATCAGGATATAATTTGCACAAAGGAAACTTTTTTCAAAATATTGGAAGTATCTTAGTTTTTGCTATATTTGGTACAGCAATCTCAGCATTTGTCATTGGTGCTGGAATATATTTGTTAGGATTAGCTCAGGTAGCATATAAACTTAGTTTTGTTGAAAGTTTTGCATTCGGATCCTTAATATCTGCAGTAGATCCTGTTGCTACTGTAGCTATATTTCATGCCTTAGATGTGGATCCAGTATTGAACATGTTAGTTTTTGGAGAATCTATTTTAAATGATGCAATTTCTATTGTATTGACCACATCTGTATTGGAATCTAATAATGCATCAACAACTAGTGAAGCCATCATTCTTGGCTTAAATAGATTTTGCCTTATGTTTTTTGCTTCTGCGGGCATTGGAGTTGTCTTTGCTCTAATCAGTGCATTGTTACTTAAACATGTGGATCTTAGGAAAAATCCTTCTCTTGAATTTGGACTTATGCTGGTATTTACCTATGCACCATATGTATTAGCAGAAGGCATACAATTATCTGGTAATATTTTAAATGTTTAAATTTATTGTTACACTATTATAAAGAAATACATAGACAATTTAATTTTGTTTTAGGTATTATGGCCATTTTATTTAATGGGATTGTAATGTCACATTATACCCATTTTAATTTATCGACTGTTACTCAAATTACAATGCAACAGACTATGAGAACTTTAGCATTTATTGCTGAAACTTGTGTGTTTGCTTATTTGGGGTTAGCTTTGTTCAGCTTTAGACATCGGGTAAAATATTATTTACAGAATATTATCATTATTTTGTGTATATTGTATTTTTATACTGATTTTATTTCAATCACAGGTTGAACCAGCATTAATCGTATGGTCCATAATTCTCTGCCTTATTGGTAGAGCTGCAAACATCTTTCCCTTAGCTCTTCTTGTAAATCGTTTTCGAGAACATCAGATCACTAGAAAAATGATGTTTATAATGTGGTTTAGTGGTTTGCGTGGTGCCATTTCTTATGCTTTATCACTTCATTTGGATTTCAGTGATGAAACACGACACGTGATCATCACAACTACATTAATTATTGTATTATTCACAACATTAATATTTGGTGGTTCTACCATGCCTCTGTTAAAGTTCTTGAGAGCAGAAAAAAAACAAAAGAATAATAGTAGAAGAAAGAGAAAGGATAAAGAAGTTTCTTTAAGTAAAACTAGAGAATGGGTAAGTTCGTGTATATGTAAATCTATGTATGTAAATATAATAAAGATATTTAAAAATAATTCAAAAATATATGTATGTTTCATGTAGTATATTTTATTATAGGGTCAAACAATAGATTCCGAACACCTATCCGAGCTTACCGAAGAAGAGATTGAAGTATCTTTTCTCCAATCACGAATTCGTGGCTTCGCAAGATGGGATTTAAAGTTCTTCATTCCTTTCTTCACAAGGAGGTTTACCCAACAAGAATTGAAAGACTGTAAATCACAAATGACAGATCTGACAAATCAATGGTATCAGGCTATTCGAATAAGTCCTATGGAATCAGATGATGAAGTAACTACTGCTTCAACAGCACAACTAAATATAAATTTATCTGGGGATAGTAGGAATCAAGTTCATGGAAAACAAAACAAAGGACGTCCAAGTCACGGGTCTATATTAAGTATATAATTTATTATTGTGCGATATGCTAAGTGTGCTACCAATGCTGTGCTTATATGTGAACGTACATAAGCGTTTATTGATAGTAATGTTCACTATAATTTGAAGAGAATATTTTCTGTATGTATTTAAAAATCCGAGTTCGTCCAGTTTTCCTAATTTTTATTCAACTGAAACAGTATTCTACATGATACATGATAAGACAAAGAAATATACAAAGGATTATTTACAAAAAAAAATTGAGATACTATTGATAAGATAAAGAATTTGTTGGCTTTAGCAAATTGCTTAAAATTGTTGTGTGACTATAAAAATTTATCGACCACAATGGTTTGGTCTTTAAAATATTTGCTTTGCTCTGAGGGCTTGTTGTAGGTGGAGGACTGTATTTGAAATGCATTACGGTTCTGAATAATTAATCAATTTCTAATTAATTTACAGAACGGACGAGGATTGGTCTGACTAATAATCGAATTTGTAAACAATCTTTTAGTTGTCTCGTCAATTTAAAGTATTGTTGTATCAAAACGTATATGTTACATAAAAGTGTTACATTATTAGATATTAGCACAATATTATTAATGTGGAACTTATAAATGAGAAACAAGTTCTTACATTCTATCGAGAATTTAGTTCCTTCTTAGTTTATTAGAAATAATTATGTAATCTACTGAAGTGGAGACACGTGTGATATTCTTAAAAACATTTAAATTTCTGCACAAATATAACGTATATGTATAAGTCTTTATACACTAGTTATGCCGCATATGAAGCAAAATAAGTATTTATACAAAATGTAGGACTCAATGGCACTAAGAACTTAACGTTACAATGTGTGATTAATTTAGCTTCATTAAAATAATGTTTGCTCTTTAAATCCTTGCAAAATTATACGATATTTACGTGTATTATAATATTTCAGTTATTTTATATGTAGATCATACAATAAACATGTCATAATAGGATATTTACTAAGGTCTCTTTTAACAATTTTAGAGCATTAAATGTGTATTACTTAACATATCAGTCTATTATACGTTCGAATAGTACTTCGATAAAACTTCTATTCTTAAAGAAATTCTCATTTCGTGATTGAAATTTAATTTCATTCTTGTTATTAATCTTATATTTTCTTTTTATTATTATGTACAGAATTTGTAAATATCCTATTATACTATTAATATATTTTTATATAAAATTATTATCTTGTATATGTACGATACGTTTAATGCATTGCATAACAATTTTCAGAACATGAAAAGTGTTCTTTTCATTTGGATATGTTATATCCTACAGAAATTATATGTATCTTACATTTTAAATTGAATTAATTCGCACACTTATATAATATGTCAATACAGAATCTCTTCCTAATCTGACAAAAATAGTTCCGTTGCTTTTTATCAAAAGTTAATTATTCACAGGGAAGGGAAATGTCCTGTTGTTTTCTGCATTTCTCTCGTATCATATCAATTATGAAAGAAAGAATGAAAGCGGACGTAACTTCCTGTTTCCGTGCAGCGCAGCATTAGTCTATCATGTGAAACTGAATTACTGTAATTAATTGTAAACAAATATCTAACCGAAAATTAGCCAAAGTGGAATGTTTCTTTTAATTAATGTTAATTTATGATTTTAAAAGTAATATACGATTTTATACACCGTATAAAAATATCCATGATACATCTATAGACAATAAAAATGATATAGTTTTCATAATAAATTATTGATTCCGAAACGGAAGAACTTCTTTGTTGGATTGAGAAGCTATGATAACGGTGACAAGGAAAAGAAAGCTCATATTGCTCGTTTTATTTTACTGTGAATTTATTTTTGATATCATATATCGATCTCGGGACGTGGGTAAATGGGTCTGTTATCTTATTTTTCTGCGGCAGGGCACATAACGGAGGCAGCGTCTAAAACATCAAATCCGTTTATTTGTTCGACTCATTACCGCTACTTTTATTATGTTACGTTTTCTTTTTATGCCTCATCTGGTCGTACATCGAGTGACTGGAGCACGAGGCACGTTTTTTGTGAGAATATTTTTATAAATTACGATCTCTTGGGACTTCGCAACACACAATTTACAAACTATTGGTTTCCTCTTTTTCAAGGTACACCATGGTAATGTCGTATGAGATAGATTGCTTTTTCTTTCTTTTTTTTTTTACAAGGATTAGGGCACTTCTATTTTTCACGCTTCCAACTTTATTAAACGCAATTTCTTTTTTACCGATGGTTGTCGTTCAAATTCTATTTGGCCAACGTTAATATATCAACGAACGTTATTACCCTTTCTACTGGTACTGAAGTATTGTCTATAAGCACGTTAAGACACACTTGCCCCCCGTTCGTCGATGCTCCAGTCAATTTAAGTTACACACACATCCTCCGCACGAATGGTATTTGCGCATTGGGTTACCGTTTAATAACGTTCTAAAAATGATCATCACGTATTAAGAGCGTCTAGACGCGCTCTTATTGGATAGTTAATAATTCATATTAATGCTCAGTACGGTACATGGTGTGTATGTACAACATCGAGCGATCGGCTAAGCATGCACAGTTAAATGATCGCTATAACGCTACGACCAGTATGCCTATGTACCAATCTATAAGAGTAGAATATTACACTCCGATCTCATCAATTTATTACAGGACAGCTCCAATGGATTATAAACATCGACCGAATCGATCGTGTTACGCGTTGTGTATGTGTAATCCGTTGGAGCCGTATCACTCGCTCTCTCTCTCTCTCTCTCTCTCTCTCTCTCTCTCTCTCTCTCTCGAGCATTCGTCTAAATCGTCGACGTTTAATAATGCAGACACTCCGGTCTAAAAACGTGTAAAACCCCCCGAATATATTTTTCAATATTTACAGTATCTCATAGACGCGTGTCACACACACGCCGCAAGCTTACGTAATATAACTTGGTGTTCGGTTTGAAATCATTTCCTGTCCGCTGTTTTTTTTCCCTTTATTATTTTTTATCAAACGCTCAGAAACTGTCTTCTTTTCGCCGGTTTACTCGTTATCCTACCGTTCGTTTGAAATTTCGTTAATATTACAAAAGACATTTACTATGTATTCGTGGATCACGCGATATCTGATTTGGCTGCCACTTCTACACGTGTTTTCGCTTCGATAGTGGATACTGTCACGAGTACGTTAACAATTATTAGATCCAATTTAAGGGACAATAATCTCTTAGTGATTAGCTTTATCTCGGTAATGGTAGATTAGAAAAGAAGCGGCAGGTTTTTCGGATGATTCGGTTCGGCCTTATCTCTGGGAATGAAGTAGCCGTTCGTAATGGTACATCGGCAACTTCGCGCGATTCGTAAGCCGACACATCCGAATCCGGGTTTGTCATATGCTCGTTCGACGTATAATTTAATCCTACCAATCGAAACGTTAATCTCTCGACGGGTTTCGCATTTGGGTCCCTGTACAAACCATGTTTCCCCGAAATCGAGTTAATCTCTATCCGACCTTTGTGCTCACTATCATTCGCTTTCATTCATTGAGAGAAAAAAAAATGCGCATCGAGCTTTCAAGTTTTAATGCATATGAGTACAATTACTTGCTCGTATGCCAAAGGGGGGTGGGGAGAACGGGGCTCTCGTACATCAAGCTATACACATTTTTACTGTTACCGTTTGTTAATTTCATTCTAACTATCCTAACGCCAAGCAGCGAATCACACCTACATAAATTGTCGTTCGATTTACTCTATGTATATGTGTGTGTTAAATAAATAAATAAATATATATATTTATTTATTTATTTATTTATATATATATCGTCGGTATATATAATCGTTAATGTTCGGATACGCGATGGAATCGCGCCTTCTCGAAATCCGTTAATACACCGGTAATAAATATCGAAACCGATCGTATGTCGTACAAACACGACTCGATGTTGTATGATTGGTAGTTACCATTCGCCCACTGTAACACAATGTCCCTTTTCGTCGTCGATAACAATTAACATTCTATTATACATTCTCGTCGAAAGCGTAAAATTATTGTTGACGTACAGTCGCACGACGATCGGCAATTGATCAGTGTTAAGGACGGTCAGGCGAAAAGTTCGTTCTGTGCTCTTGTACCGTTGCCCATTCTTCTACGGATTTCACAGGCCGCGTTTCACAAAATAATGCCGGTATACCTACTATATAACTTCCGTTGTGTACTGTACAAATTCAACACGATTGCCATCGTCAGTCCTAGAAGAATAATTGCGGTGGGGTCGCATGGTAACACGAGAAAAGTTAGACGAGAATAGTTCGAAAGAAAGAGAAAACCATTTAAATCCATAAAATACAGTTGTTTTGTTGTGTCTTCGGTCAAATTTCGTTGATCGTAGTAGCACGGATAGAAGAGGCACTTTCCGCTTAGGGCAGTGCTGTCCACCATTAAGTTCTGGAATTTCCCCCCTGTTAATATATAGTGTGTAAAAGAAAACGCAACTATGTAAGGGGACCCATTTATGGACAGCACTAATTGCATTTATATACAAGAACAGAATGAAAGTCTACTGTAATCTCAACTGGTACTCGTTTTTATTTCTCTGCAGATATTAAAATCTCTCGGTATCTTTTTTTGAGTCTTAATTTGCAAATATCCCATTCAAAGTATACGTGATTTTTAGAACAATTTTGTTAAAAACATAGGTATTGATTTTTTAACCATTTCAATAAAGGTTATTCACATTTAAACTGTGAAATAATTATCCTCTTTTACCCGGAAGAAGTTCATTATCCATTTTAATGGAACACTATTTTTAGTAAGTATCCTTCGTATGCGTCTCCACTCTTGGTTTCGTACGAAATGTTTTCGGTTCAGTAATACCTTTTTTAATGAAAACGATCTTCAACTGGCAGGCGAAGCGAAACAGAACATTCGTTTGGAAGCATAAAATAGAATTCAACGGTACAAAATACGTTTGCAACGTCGAATGTCCAGTGAGCATACCGTTTCGCTTTCGTTATAAAATAGAAGACAAGTTATCGGGAGAGAGCTCAATAATCAGTCAACAGCTCGAAGTAAAGGTCGCGCAGAACTTAACATCACACATCCTTTGTATCCTTGTATCACGATATTTTTATGTTCGCCGAAATATCAGTCACGATCTAGAAACTCGCCTCCTTTCTTCGTAATTTTACATTATGTATATGTTATGCCTTAGCAATATAAAGAAACTTACAATAACTTGAACGAAAGTGTGTGCCACAATCAGTACCTCGGTCGTTATTCGAAATCAGACAGTGTATATGTCCTTTATGATGATTCTCACAATGAAATTCGATTAGGTAATAATTCTATTACAAATGTTCTCTCTTTTGAAACGTAACTTTATTGTTTATAATATTTGAACTATGCACTGTCTTATTCCGAATCATAATGATATTGTATTGGCTGTTCTACCAAGAATCTGGTGACCAACTCTTAATTATACTAACAATATGTCACTAACATATGTCTGCATACATTGAATTTGTACAAAGGTTCAGTTCCTTAAACACACGTTCCGGCGTATGTATAATGAGTATTATTTTTTTTAATTATCAACATAATAGTAGTAGTTATTATTATATCTTCTTGAATATTAATTAAGCACAAGGAAAGATCACAATGAAAAAACCTGCTATCACCAAATTCCGATTAATTTAAAATTAATAAAAATTTTAATGATCGTTCTAGTAGTAACATTGCGCCTGCTCTTGCTTGAAGTACATTATGAGTAGGTCCCATGACTCTTGGGATATTTGTTGATAAATTAAGTGACAAGTACGAAGGATAGTCCAACGATGACCGTGTAAAACAATAAAGTACTAAGAAAGTTTAATTTAAGATATCATTACTAAATGAAAAACATGATTTAACAAATTTATAAATACACAAATAGGCAGCCACTGTCGAGAGTGTTACAACCAGAAGCGTACCCAACTGCATACGGAATTTGGCGGAATGTAGCAAGCTCTTTCCTCATCAATGGTTCGAATTTTTCTCCCTCGCCGCTTGAAATTATCCGTACTACTAAATGAAGTACTAATCGGATGTAAATGATAATTCTATCAAATTATCAGCATTAAAAAAAAGATAAAAAAAAACTTTTCTGAATGACAACATTTTATAAGATACGTTCTTAATAATTTTGCATTCTATAACAATATATATATATTACAATTCGCTCGTGTATATTAAATATTAAATAATTTTATCGTGTGCGTTTTCAATAACAATGCACTCGTTATATGGAAATAAAACACTGTATATAATATGAAAGAACCTGACACCTGCAGGTCGTTGCTTCTTGTCACACTCTCGACTTATGATTATATCAGGATGGTAGAAGTTGAAGAATTTAAAAATAAAACGATAAAAAACACAATCACTTTTTGATTTGCAGCCACGGATGCTTCAGACACTCTGCTGCTGTCGCTCGCATTCTCGGGTCGAATTCAAGCATCGGAGTTAGGAACTCTTCAAACTCGCGTGCTTCTCTTGGTGACCATTCATATTTTTCTGTAAGCACCTCGTACAGTCCCCAAGGTTTCAATCCAGTAATATGCTTTAACTCGCCCTTCTTATTAAAGAATATTTTAGAGTTCTTGCCGGAAAGAGCAATCCGTATTGGTATTTCTCCAAGTAATTCAATAATATGTGCTAAATGGTCTTCATCTCTGCAAGAAATACATTTTATAACATAAATAAGTGGAACAGAAAATATTGAAATAAACAAAGGAGCAATGTTGCTTCTTACCTGCAATAATCTTTGCCACTATGCGGTTCAAAAAGATAGTCACCAGTTGCTAATTCAAATGCCATACAGGCAGTGGACCATATATCTGCTGAAGTATCATATCCCGATCCTAGTAACACTTCTAATGATCTGTACTGACGAGTTTGAATATCATCTGTGAATTTTTTGTGCACCCAACATGCATTTCCGAGGTCCGCTATTTTCACTTCAACATCACATTCCACTATAGCGGGATTTAAGGGAGCTATGGACGCTCGTTTCAATTGTTTACTGTCAGGTGGCTGCAAATTACGACCTGTAAAATAAATACCAATAAAATATAGTCATAAACATACCATTAATTAGTGTCATTTTCTGAACAAATTTTACCTTCGCTACACTCGTCTGTATCTTCATGGTCAGGTGGTAATACCCCTTCTCCGCAACTTTTTTCTACATCACATAAGTTTGCATTGTCCATCTTTTCAGATTGTTGAGGTAATTGATTCTCTACTTTCTCTCCACCCCCTAAACTATCCACACCGTTTATGTGCAATGAAGGTGCTGACGGTTCTGAAATGTCAGGTGAACCTTTGCTTTCAGTATTATCTTCTATACTTTCTGTATTTATATCCTGATCTGGACTATTTGTTTCTAATTCTCCATTTGTGTTATTTGCCACCACTTTATTTTGCTCCTCAAGTTCTTCAATCTGTTCAACTTGCTTCCTTAACAATTCATTTTGACGTTTAGCTTTCTTTTTGAGTTTCTTCTTTTTATTCTTTGACATTTTCGAATTAGGAATAGGTTCTTGAAATTCCTTTGGCGCAGTCGAAATTAGCGATACTGGTAATCTCATACCTAAAGAATGCAGTTCAATAGCTTCCCATGCTAACTTTCGTATATAAGCTTCATCGACACAAATAAGAACATTTTCAGGTTTAATATCTGTATGAATAATTTTACCTGAAAAAAGAAACGAATATTCTGAAATAACAATGCATTTCAATACTAATTTAATGTTGGAAAAATATTTGCTGAATGTAATTCGAAATACTTTCAATTCACATTTCACTAAAATAAGTTCCAATTTTTTATTTTGTCATACATTTACACAAATACTACTAATGAATATGAAACAAGTTTTTTTTTAAATTTGTCTTACATTTATTATGGAGGTAATCAAGACCTTCAAGTACTTGTCTGATGATACGTTTAACATTATTCCTTGGAATTCCTCTATAGTTGGATTTGATGATCAGTTTAAGGAGATTATGTCCAAGCACTTCAAATACCATGCAAACATGCAAACCATTAATGCCACTGATTTTGAAATCATTGAGCAACTGGACGGTTTTATTGCGTTTAGGATCACTTGGATCTGTGTCACGCACGTCTTTTAATAATTTAATTTCATCCAATGCAGTTTCAGTAAAATGGGATGCAGATTTCACCACTTTAAGTGCCACAAATCGTTTGTCCTGCAGAACATATTCAAGACATTCCCCTTGTTTACTTAATAATCATAAAAATATTTTGTTTTTCTCTGATTTATGTACATACTTGTAAATCCCAGCATAGCCAAACTGTTGAAAAATGGCCCCAACCAAGTTTACGAGTTACATGATAGCGATTTAAAAATAAATCTCCTATTTTGACTGGATGATATCCACCTTTGCAGTAATCACTGCTATCCTCTTGTTCTTCGTCCTCACTACTGTATACCTCATCATCATCTTCTATTGTTTCATTACTGGAGCTATGGCATGGTTCCACTCTATAAGTTTCATTTAAAGAAACAAATAAAAATAGCAAAAACATGAGTCTAAAATAAAAAAACTAAAATATTTAAATACATGAAAGGTAAAGTTTAAATTATATGCCAACTGTAATGCATTAAGAATATTTAGTCAATCATTTTGGTAAAGGATAGCTTTTTATTGTTTATGAATTTGTACTTAGGAATTATTCTGTAAGTTATTTGAATCTAGTTTGTAGCAGTTACATTTGTAAATCAACATTTTAAATTTAATCTTCTTAGAAAAAAAAAACAAGAAAATTACTAGTTCATACCTCCTTTAATTATTGAAAACCTTACAACTTTGTTTAATATTTCTTAAACATTATCAAACATGCTCCTTTTTATAAAGCGACTGGTTATAAGTAATGAAAATGATGTAATGTGGTCATAAAGTAGATCTCTGACAAACAGGTCATACTAAGACCACAAAATACAGAACTGTGAATACAACATTCTGCTTATTTGCCTCAAAAGAATAATACTAGCAATTAATAACAATTCTTTAACTAGCAGGAAAACTATGAATTTTAATTAGTATTTGCAGTATTGGTGTTTCTTTATACTTTTAAACAATCATTGATGCTGAAGTAGCCAGAAAAAAACTGAAATAGGGTTTAAACAGTTCATACCACCCTAGGGTAAAGCCAATAACCCTTCATATCCCATATTTCTATCAATACTTTTGTTCCAGTGTCAGAAACACGAGTACTGTAGCTCCTGCTTGATTTTATGATCATACTACATCTCTTCCAATAAGAGTAAATACTCTTAATATTCTGCACTGTGTATATATGCATTGAATTTTATAATTTAAACTCTGTTCTGTTCAAAAAGAGACTGTCCTGTATGTGATTAACGAAGGACAGACACATCTGCACGTTCCTTATTGTACCCAAAACAGTTCACCGACAACATTTTACCATCGTTAAACGGCAAAAAGAAACCAACAGAAAATTTTATAACGAGACATGTGTCAAACCGAAATTTGCTTAAATTACAAACTGTCAACAAGAGAGGTCAACGAAAAAATGAAATAACACATTAATAAAAGCTAGTCAGGTACCTCTTTCCGAGGTAGAAATCTGAACTTTGTTGATCTTGTCGAGCGGCTGATGTCTTCGAGCATTGAGCTCCTGGTGTATCTGATTCTCCCTGAGAATTTCCCTTTCCTTTACGTTTACTCGGCTTGTGCCTTTTTTTCTTGGCCTGAATCGCTAGGACCCGCCTGTTCACGTCCGTCTTCGCACTCATACCGTCCTTTATATCTCGATTTGTTGGCCCGTTTCTATCCTCTTTCTCTTTACACTTCCCACACTTGTTCCGTTTTCACTACCTTCCGTACAATTTTGTTGTTCTTTCACGTTTCAATACAGACACTTATATCCGTTTACACCTCGTCCCCAAGATTGTCTAGAAACGATATAATACGATTTTATTATCGTCTCATTTCTGCGTTGTGCCGCGCACTTCGCTCGGCGGTTGTTTGAGTATGGCCGCCCCCGCCGTCACCGTGTCTCTCCGGTTTCCCGTTTCGACCAGAGCAGGTGTCGTCTTGTACAAGTCCGTCGATGCGTTGTACTCTCCGACACGCTACAACCTTGCTTCTAGATCAAGTCGATCCCCTTCGTTCGCACTTGGTCTCGGTACTCGATACTCGATATCCTTGTCTATGCCGTAGTAGCAGACGAGGCTCGAATTCGGCCAAAGCCCTTGAATAAGAATTTTGTAGTTTCCGATGCTTCTCGCCGATTAGGGACTAAATGTGTACATCGATACGCAACCTGTCGAGTATTTTGTACCTGGCTTAAGGTTTTCCATAGCATACAAGGTATCCCAAAATAGCTTCGACTTCCAGAAATAAGGGGTTCCTAGGATGATTTGAAACAACTTTTTCCTTACTAAAAATGTTAATCGAGGCTTTGTTTACAAGATATTAGCGAAAAACCCCGACCAATCAGAGCGCGAGTCTGCCGGCCGAGCTTCTACGGTAACGTAAGCTACGCGCTGCGATTGGTAGCCGACGCTACCGCGGGAACTCGACCGGCAGACTCGTGCTAAGATTGGTCAGGGTTTTTCGTTAATATCTCGTTAACAAAATCTTAAATGACATTTTTGCCAAGGAAAAAGTTATTTCAAATCATCCCGGGAACCCCTCATTCTGGGGGTCGAAGCTATTTTGGAACACCCTCTGTATATAATAGACTGCGCGGTCTTATGGTAGGGCTGAAGTCGACATAAGAGAGAAAGGACAATAACTGGAGCTAGGGATAAATCAATACAAGTAAATACGAGTGCATTACTCGATACATTTGTTTCAATACCGAGTAAATGAACGCAACATATGTAACCCCATTTTTGGGGAATCAGGAGCAATCAAGAACCCCAACACCGTTGAATTGTCACTACCCAACGTTAACGATACCGCATGAATTGTGGGTATTATCAGGTGGAACGCCCTGACTGGACCCCAGAAAATCGGGCTAAAAAAATGTATTGGATGTTAGGTCTATCCTTGCATATCGTTTGTGGTGATAACTATAAAATCTGTTGTTAGGTAGCAGCAGAATAGGTGTGCATCATAATACGTAATGTCGTACTCTACTATACATTATGTGTTTTTGGTTATAACCAAAAAATATTTTTGTGTGTGACGTTTGATCACAGAAATCTTTTATGCTTGACCGACGTATAACGTAATTATTTCTTATTTAATGTCTGTGTATTTTACGCACTACGTTGGACAAATATTGACGAAATGGAAACAATATTTCACGAGAAGGTAAATAATAATAAGCGCAACAAAAAGTTAACGGTCTTTTCGTGTCTGTAGCATATTAATAAGACAATTTGTTATAGCAAGAAGGATATTTGTGCGCACAACATTGTTTAAATGCACTTTTACAAGGACCATACTTTAATGCAGTAGATCTTGCCAGTTTTGGACACGAACTGGATAAAGAGGAAAGAATGAGGATGGCAGAATCTGGTATTGATAGTGAAGATTACAAACTCTTCTTAGAGGTAAGTGTTTCTATATTTTAATTTCACTGTTTTCTTTCTGCTTTTATTTTATTTTATGTTACAGTGTACATTTAATTTGTTTAATAGATTCTAAACTCAAATGTTTTAGCTTAAGTCTAACTATCAATGAGTAAAATATAATGATAATTACACTATAGATCTTTATATATTTCTGGTATGTGATTTAGAATGGTTAGATTTAGAAGGCTGCAATAAAATAAAAGCATTAATCTTTATTTAATACCTTAATAAAACTGTAAGTATCAAAAGTACATTTCTTTTTAATTCTTAATTTTTCAAATTGAATAAATATCTAAAGTTTAACAAAAATACATGTTTGACCACCAATAAGTAGTTGTATTTCAGTTAAATACATTTTGTGTTCATGCAAGTAAAGAATGAATCAAAATATAGTCAAGCAAAGTGTCTAATGAATGTCAATTATACTTTTTAAAAACTCTACTAAACATAGCACAAGATTTTATGCACTAATAAATGTTAATATTATATGTAATAAAGAATATTAATTTGTTTATACAGCAACCATCAGGAAATATGGATGATAGTGGATACTTTTCAGTTCAAGTTATTAGCAGGGCATTGAAGGTTTTGGAATTAGAACTAGTCCCATATAATAGTACAGAATCAGCAGCTTTAATGGCACGGAAAGATCCTTCGTAGGTTATTACTCATTCATTCATACCTTCATTTCAGAAGTTTTTTAATGATTTTCCAATAAAAAGAAATAATAGAATATGTTCCATTATTAAAACGGATCATCAAGTTTATATTCATTCTCATTCTCATTACCATATAATAATTTATTCTTTATGTAAGTATATAGTAAAAAGGAGATGTGTTTTTTAGACAGATGAAAGCATATATTTGTAACTATAAAGGTCATTGGTTTACCATAAGAAAAATTGGGAAACAGTGGTTTAATCTAAATTCAATGTTGAGTGGACCACAACTTATATCAGATACTTATCTTGCAATGTATTTAGCTCAGTTGATACAAGAAGGTAAGTATAATATATATTGAAGACATCTGAATCGTAGTAATTACAGTATATTAAATACAAAATATACTTTTCAATAGGTTACTCTATCTTTATCGTTATTGGTACACTTCCTCAATGTACCGCAGATGATGTTCTTATGAGAAATCCAGTAGTAGCTGTACCAAAAGGAAAAGCTCCTTTAAAACCAGAATCAAAAGGTTATCGTTTGGGTACTAAGGAGGAGGATGAACTCTTAAAAGCTACGCTTGATTTAGGAGAAGTTAAAGTACCAAGTACATCTAATTTATTAAGAACTATAGATTCAACTGCGTATAGTAAAGCATCAACGTCTAAAGAAGAGATAATGGTGAATAAGCCACGAGAAAGGATAATTCCTATAAAAGTTGAAGGAAGAGAAGAAAACGATGATAAGAATATAGAGTTGCAAAGGGCACTGCAGTTAGATTTAGAAAATAATAAAGATGATATTGACGAGTCTCTTAAATTGAGATTAGATCTTCATAATGACAATAAAGCAACTCGTACAACAAATATATCTGATGACACAGATGACGATGATGATTTAAGAAGAGCTCTTCAACTGAGTTTAGAATGCGTCACTGCTCCACCAACACCTGAACCTGAAGATTTACGTTGGCGTCGATTAAATCATTTTGGTATATATTCAAGGCCATCAAGTACAGAAACATCTCAAAAACTGAATACTTAATATGTGCAAAAATTTTTTTTAACATTATTACCGTTACTATTATTACATTACTATTACTGTCATTATTATTAAAACATATTTTATTTGTAAATTATAAATAACTAGTTACTTTGTATACTACTAACAATAAAGATCCGAGAAGTAAATGTAAAAATAAAGCATACGTGTATGTTGAAACTACTGGTTTAATAATTATTGGAGTACCTAGTGTCTATTATTTTATCATTATTACCAATTCCTTTATCACATGAAAAACTGATTTCTGTTTTGAATTTACTAAAGAAATTATTTGTGTTTTTACTTTCAAGAAAATACTGTGAACCACAATTTTCTCAGGACACTTCAATACTATTGGATCAAAGTTTTCTGTTATGTATTCAAAAACACACTTCTCTTTTTATTTTCCAGTTTATTTTAACTTAACATTTTTTAAATACGTTGTATTCTTATTGGTCTTTGAATGCAAGATTTATATGTTTTTGCAAAGAATACAACGAACGAATACATTTTTTCGTTGCAATATTACCAGAAGGCTATGAACCGAGATTTTAACTGTAGCTGCTCTGTGGTTGCTCCTGTTTTGTATGTGAATGCTGAATGTTGACATTCAACATGGCGGCATGTCGTCAGTGCTGTGCTGTGTCGTGGTGAGTTTCATAAAACTTTCTAAAGCCGTTCGATTACAAGTTTTTTAACGAAACAATTAGATTCTGCAGGATTATTCATTCTCTGTGAAGCATATTCATATTCCATAAGTCCGTGGGAAACCGATAAATTTTTATGGATACTTAAAGAAACGAGCGATCTCATAAAAAAATTAGAATCTTATAACTGGCAAGCACGTATAATATATTGGATTTTTGTTTTGAACTATTCCGGAAATAAGTACTGTCGCCTGGAATTTGAAATGCACCACACGAAATTCGACAGAATGATACGCGTTTAGTTACGTTCCATATATACACTTGCAATGCTTACATCTTTACATATATTTCAAACATTTTCATGTGGGTGTTCAAGTAATCTATCTTAGTATAGTAACGCTCGAGAAGTATGATTTAAATCTTAAATCGACGACACTAATGCTTCCATTGGCTATATAACATCGGTAAACGAGATATATGGAGCACGAATAAAATCGAAAGAAACAAGTAAAAAAACATTGAGAAAACACTACCAGTTGGAGCACAAAAAGTCAATGTCAAACTGGCAGTCAATTATTACGAATATCTTGTTTATCTCATATAAAACCACAAATAGAATACAATAAATATATTGTGAATTATCTTATATACTTAAATATTCGTATCGCTATAAAGTGCAAAATATGTAATAACCTATACGTACAAATGAAACAGTAACTTCGGTAAAAATGTATTTTTTACTTGGTTTAAGTGGAAGAAAAGTTATGATCTGAAATTCAGAATATAAGACTGATATATAAAATGTTTCATAAATGGTACATATTTTTTAACTATATATAATTTTATGAAACAATTGATTGCATGTAATTGATTCGCTATGTGATTAAGTGAATTAGTTGCAAGTGCAACTGTAAATTTAATTACTGCAGGTACTTTTTTAACTGACAAATAAATACTATTTTCTAATTTTCTAGAATGTTACATTAGAAAGCTTGTGATCCTTTCTATTTGAATATGTATTAAGTTTTTATTGCAATAATTCTTGTTACTCTATACTAAAATGAATGTATTTGTTTTTTATTTCAGCTTGTGTAATTGTTAGTTTAGGACATTTTTGAAACCACGGCTCACTGTAAATTTCACAATTAAATGCTGAAGAAAGGAACGCTAATATAGAAATATTGGAACAACACAATCACACTCAGCACGCATTGAAGACATCTGAGGATTTTCAAGTCAACATTTATCCTTTAAATCTCCTATGTTTTTTAATTTACTCCTTTTATAAAGGATGACTGTTGTTTAAAAGGAAACACGGTTGTTCTATTGTATGCTAAATTGAGTAAATATCAAACACTTGTTATAACACTCATGCATTACATATGTGGAAAGTATCAATGGTCTATGATGTGCTAAGAATTTTGTACTTGTATTCATTCGTAAATCAACATTAACTAATATTGTTCATTTGTATATTGTGTACACAAGCTTTGTGAGAAAGAGTTAGGTAAGCCATAAAGTGCCCGTGACCGTGATTTTGATTGCGGCTGAGATTGTGCTGCTCTTGGTTAATAAAACACTTGTATTTGTATTTAAAAGGAGTGCCAATTTCGCACAGAGTTGCAGAGGTACTCGCTGATATATAATTTATGATAAATGTCAAAATACATTCAAAACCTTCCTTCCACTTCTTGGTCACAACAGAGCTGCATTTCTGCGGCATTTTAAAGAGCCTCTCTTCCTCCATATTAAGTTCTTGTAACATTATAATAGTGAACAAAGATATAAGGTACCAAGAACCGTTCTGTGATATCTATGTTAACACTTAAATAATTGAAAAGACTAAAAATTTCTAAATATAAGTATATATATATATTGTGGTGAAACGGAAGTGAACATAAAAAGAAATTAAGTAATTGTTTCAAAAGAAAAGGAATACTTATACGTAAAGATTACATTTAAAATTGTGCAAATTCGAAACTATGTCCAAGAATCCTCAGTGGAAAACGTTCCAGCCGCCAATCATGAACTCTGACCCTGCAATACTTGATTATAAGTCTATGGCTATACCGAGTCCCAAAGTTATCACGGGATCGCATCAATCAGCAACTCATATCTACCGAAATGGTACCAACTACAGCGGTGATCATTATATGACGGATTCACCTCCGGGAAGTGGAAAGAATAATATACACTATGCAGGTTACACCAATACTGAGCCATCACGTAATGAAGTCACCAGATTTCCTTTTGGAACATTTACTGAAATGGAAGGAAATCCTGGTTACACAAAAGAACCATTAACAAATAATTCCACTTATCAGGATCAGTCTGCTAACCAAGGGACACGAGAAACTGGAATAATTGAAAAATTATTAGTAAGAATCTCATTATCATAGGACACTTTACATTTTTGCACTTACACAATAAGTGCATTTTCTTCCATTCTTTTTTAGCATTCTTATGGATTTATACAGTGCTGTGAAAGACAAGCAAGGCTGTTCTTTCATTTTAGCCAATTTAGTGGTAACATAGAGCACTTAAAAATTGGAGATCCAGTTGAATTTGAAATGACTTATGACCGACGAACAGGGAAGCCAATTGCTAGTACAGTTAGTAAGATATCTCCGGAGGTGGTCAGTATATCATACATATTATATTTACATTTCTGAAATGGAACTGTACATAATTAAATATCTAAATTTATAAAATCTCGTAATTTAGGTGCTAAGCGAAGAACGAGTTACAGGAAACGTTACTACAGAATTACACGCGAGTGGTGATTCACAAGGGCGTATCAGTTACGAAAACAGAGGAGAATGTTTTTTTTTGCCATATACAAAGGATGATGTTGAAGGAAATGTTACTTTGCGTACTGGTGATAAAGTGTCATTTCAAATTGCTACTAATCAACGGTATATAATCTATATTTTTTTACTATATTTATCGAAACACAAATGTACAGAGTTAATACAATCCCTTGAATTTAATTGTAGTGGAAATCTGGGTGCATGTCATGTAAGATTGGAAAATCCAGCACATCCAATTCGCTATCGTGGAGTAGTATGCTCAATGAAGGAAAATTTTGGGTTTATTGAACGTGCTGATGTGGTTAAAGAGATTTTCTTCCACTTTAGCGAAACTAAATCTATGAAAGAAGAACTTCGACTAGGTGACGATGTTGAATTTATAATACAAACACGAAATGTAAGAGTGTATATTTATTTTATATAAAATTAACTGTCACTTTATTGTTTTAGTAAGTGAAATTCTGAATTCTTTTCAGGGCAAAGAGGTAGCTTGTAACATTACCAAATTACCACCTGGGTCTGTAGTATTTGAAGAAGTCTGCAATGAAATAGTAAAAGGGCAGGTATTAAAACCTCTAGAAAGGGGTAATGCGGCTCGTCATCAAAGTGATCCATTACCTGGAAGAATTCGTTATAGAGATTCAGATCATTTTGAAGTCGAAATTCCTTTTGGTGACAAAGATCAGAAAGGAGATTTTACTCTCAGGTACAAATAGTTATATCACCCGCATGAATGATTGTTTCATAGTTTATTGAAACGACTAAAAATTAGTATGTGTTTTTAGACATGGGGACTGGGTCCAATTTCGCATTGCTACAGATACTAGAGATCAACTCAAAAGAGCTACTGAAATATTGTTGTTACCTGAATCTTTTAATGTGTCTGGTGAGAGACGAGAACAAGGCCTTATTGCTGCACTCAAAGATGGATTTGGTTTCATTCGTTGTGTAGATCGCGACACGCGTCTATTCTTTCATTTCAACGAAGTTCTTGATGTTGATAGAGAAATTAGTGTTGGAGATGAAGTTGAATTTACAGTTATTCAAGTAAGCATAATTTTCTTCAGAAGTATATATTGAATATTATTTTAATCTTAATATGAATTATTACTGTTTTTCACAATAGGATCCATCTTCATCATTTTCGAATAATCGACAAAGTGCGATTAGGTTGAAACATTTACCAGCTGGTACGGTTCAGTTTGAAACAATCATAGACAAAGATTTACCAGGTACTATTGTTCAAGGCGTAAATGGCTTGGTGCCTGGTCTCATTGGATACATGAAAGAGAATCAACAAAAGAGTGTTATTTACTTTAGCAAAGATTGCGATCCAAAAAATATTCCAAAGTTAGGTGACAAGGTACATTATTATTTTTATTCATTGGGAGAACCAGTTTTGAATACACTGTTACTGAAGTTAGAGATTTATTTTAGGTTCAATTTAGTATTTGTCAAGTGAAACGAAATAAAGAACTTGTTGCTGTTGACATATCTCTAGTGAATTCTTCTGGTGAAAAAACTCAGAATGGCACCAAAAAGTTGAACAGTCAAGTTTGTCAGGGCTTCATTGCTGCTCTGAAAGATGGATTTGGTTTTATTGAGACTGTAAATCATGATAAAGAAATATTTTTTCACTTCAGGTAATAACTTTTACATAAATCAAGTCTTTTACTACACACTTGTAATACATATCTTTGTATTCTTTAGCAATTTCGAAGGAGATGTTAGTACTTTGGAAGTAGGAGCGGATATTGAGTGTACAATCACTTCCGGAAATGGTAGAGGTAACGGTGGTTGTGTTGCAGCGGATTACGTTAAATTGGTACCTCGTGGAAGCATTCCTAGGCCGACACCAGTTAGCGAAGTGCTTGATGGAACGGTAGTACGACCATTACGAAGTGCAAATCCTGATCAGGCAGAGTACGCCGGTTTGATAAAGATAAATGTTACTACTGAAGATGAAGATACCCCAGAATACGAGTTTAGAATTATGGGACTGGTCAATAAACGCGAGCTGTTACAAGCTGGTGACCCTGTACAGTTACAGGTGGACTCTGCAGGTCATGCTTGTAATATTGTAGCAGTTAGGAAAAAAAGAAGAGCAACGGTGGATGCAGTAAAAGGTCCTTTTGGTTTTCTTTCGTATGAGGTTGATGAGGGTAAGAAATTGTTCTTCCACATGAGCGAAGTTCGAGACCACGCAACACTTCAGCCAGGAGACCCGGTTGAATATGTTTTGATCACGAATCAACGTACCGGTAAATCGTCTGCATGCAATGTAACACGAATAAGGTAAATTATACATTTTTACGAATTATGTATCTTCTTGTATCAGTCTTATGAACTAATCTATTAATATCTGTTTATATATATACATATATATATTGCACAGCGATTCAGTCCAACAACGGCCCGAACGTTTGATCAGTCGATTACGTACTACATCTATGGAAGACACAGGTCCTAAATTAACAGTTGTTAGACAACCAAAGGGGCCAGACGGCACGCGTGGATTTAGTCAGGAAAGAACCCAGCATACCCCTGGTGCCATCCAAGAGTAATGTCGTATCGAAACGGTTAATGCTTATCCAAATTGTAATCTACATTACTTGTTTTTAGTCTATACACTTCGGTACCGAGATTATTATTATTATAAGCATGATCGTAAACATTTGCCAAATTGAGACTAATGTGACAACAATAATAATATTGATAATAATCGATTGGATTATGATCTTGTTGAGAAAAAGGAGAATATAAAATTAAAAAAACAACGAGTCATTTTATCATCTTATAAAGTATGAAAATAATTAGGGGGGCAGTTTGTCTGAACTATTTAATTTTACTAAAAAAAACTGTTGAAAATCTTGTTTCATTTTGTAACATCGCATAATAGATTTTCTGAAGAGTAAAATAATAGTTGTGAAATGTTATTGATCCTTTTAATTGCCAAATATTTTTCTCTATAAAAATTTGACAAACGTTTCCTTCCTTCAGTTTATTATAAGTACAGGATATAGATTGGAAAATAATTTAATATTGAGCCGTTGACAACCTGCCTGTTTGTAATGTTCGAAGATAATGTCTCATCTGTCTTTATAAGAATATACGTACATGTTGATACAACATTTATTTATATTATTTTCTTTAGAGTATTTGTTTTACCTATAATGTAAACTACAATCAGTTTGAAATGTACAATAGACGAAAACGAAGTCACATGCAAAATGCATCATATATATATTATATATAAAAATACTGATTGGCTGTATAATCAAAAGAGAAGAAAAAAATGTATCCGCATCACTTGCTGAAACTTGTGAATTTAAATAATTTTTTAGTGGAAGGAGCAGACATGTGTTTTATTATATGAATCATTGTAACGTGTCACTCTATTGAAAAAAAGTATCTATGAATCTGTAAAAAAAACAGTTACAACTGGCCAATTGTTTGTCCTAGATAATATATAATATATAAATATATGTACATGCCGTTAAGTTCCTGATGCAGTCTCGTGTTGTAAAATCAAACTAGTATTACGGATTCAGTCGATATATAATGCAAAAACAAAAAAATGACAAAAAAGTACTTATGCGAAGAGTAACAGAATCGAATTTTATAAGTTTTGCCATCAGAAACAGCAAGCGAGGTACACGTGGCATTATGTAGAAATAGATGAAAGGAGTAAAAATAAGAACAAAGTCATAACACAAGCACGGTACAAACTAATCGTTTGTCTGACAACTCATGGATCCAACACATCATGTGCATACATATTGTAAAATTATTGATGAATAAACAGTGGAAATATCAACTGTACCTCTCTTTTTAATCACAGAATTCAAATAGTGTAGAAATCATGTTTTCTTGAAAGTATTGTAGTAAATACGTGTCATTGACATTTGTCATATATCTACATTGACAATTTGTAATAAAAATTTACAAATTATAATCTACAAGAATATTATGATATATACAATATGTATTTATTATGTATGTACACAGATGTGGAAATTGTCACAAAACGTGTTTATTTTCTGTATTTAATAGTGAATGTATTTGATTTGGAATAGATAAGAATAAGAAAAATTGTAAATCAGATCACAACGCATTCATATGGGAAAGGTCCTCGGAGACGTAGATAGCTCAGTCCCGGACAAGCTGAAATAACACAATTATCATTTTATTAAACGGACTTTTTCCAACAATATTTCTATTTACTACAGTCATTAAAATTTCACTTTGTTATTTAACTCTAGGTAATCATATATCAAGACTATTACTTGGGTGATTGAAAATGTCATATTCGTGATTACTTTGGGAATTGAATGTAACCAAATATGAGACTGCAAATTATAAATATAGTTATTAATTATCTTTGATCGATAACAATAGTTACTAACGTGTTTCGCATAATGGCCCATAATAACCAGTTCCTTCGCAACGGCATTTAAATCCAGGCTCCGACGATATTTGCAAGCAAGACCCACCGTTCAAACAAGGTAATCTATAGCATGTATCGCTACGCTTGCCTGGAAAAATAATTACAGAATAATACAAAATTAAACGAAAAAAAAAACTGGTGCAAGAGTATAATAAACTGAACCACAATTGCTCGTTAAGTTCACGTTAATGCAATTTACAGGTATGTCATTACCTCTTAACGCTTCTTTACAATCCTCATTATTATTATATCTATATTCCGAAGAACAACCATAACCGCATCTGCATTGTGCATTATAGATGCGACATCCATATTGCATTTGATCCAAATCGCAAGCTCGCGACAGTGTGCTTATAGCTAAAATAAAAAGTAATGATGAAGTAATGATATTTATAAAATACTGAAATTAATTTAAAAATGTGGAATCTTATATTTCTAAAAATGCAAATAACAATAATTACTATAATGATTAATTAATAATGACAGTTATTTTGCAATAAATAGAAATATTTTTTATAAAATTCTATTTACATTAATAATTAAAATATATCGATTTATCATATTTATATACTGTTACATATTCATCACAAAAGCAATGATAAACGCTTAATTACCTTGTTTTAAGATTAAATAACGATAGCGCAAAAGGAGCGCCGCATTTATCAATAGATGACAAATTATGCAAAATCAACAACGACAATATTATGTAGATGCATAAGAGATATTCAAGGGACAAATCACGGTCTCAAATTTTCTGCAAAGCTTTCCAAGCGAACGTTACATACGCAGTGAACGTATCTGTAGTTTATTTACCCTGAAGAGATAATGCTACGAAGAGACATGCTGCCTCAGGCAACTATTTCTACCGGATGTGTCCGCTGCACTTCCCACTTGTTTAAATTGATAAATGTTTAAGGAGATAAAGCCATGTCTGCGTGGGTTAATTGATTTTTCGAATGTAAAATCTTTACTATCGTCATTAATATTCATATAGAATGGAAGCAATACGAAGAAACACGGAATGTGCATCTATAAAAGTACGCTTCTTTATCGTACCGCTTTATCTGAGTGTACTCGGTAAATGAACCAAGATGTTCCTTTCAAACGAACGTTCAATATTTATTTTACTCTAACCGAATTATCTACCGAAACAAAATAATCAATAATATTATAAAGAGAAACAAATATCCTTGCGATTAATTTAGATATTTTAATATCCTATAAAATATAGATATCTTTAACTTAATTATCTCGTTCGTTCAAAATGTTCATACAAAGACACGGGCAAATTAAATCGATGAATGAACAAAGTCTTATTATTTTCTTAACACTTCGCTAACACTGTGACCTGCAGTGGGCCAATACGTAAGCCACACGTAAGTCTAAATACGCTTTTCAAAACTATTACAATTTTTATATTCTAACATCTATCATTCAGAAACGTTTGAGAAATGGAAGTTTCATATATTAACAAAGTTTAATGTAAAGTATGTAACATTATGTCCATGCAAAGCTTATTTTTACGTGTTCCGTGAGCGAAGTGCGAGGAATATGAAGAATGATCGAGCATGTCGATATTTTTGAATGTATGAAACGCAAGGCGCAAGGAACGTGTTCATACCTACAGTTACAATTATCAGAATTAGTGGCGGTACCAATCTTGGTAACATGGTGGGCTTAAAGAGGTCTCACACGGAATCCGGACGAGAAGTCCCGATAATGATAATCCGGCTGATTGTTGAGTTCAAAAACGAAGATCGACGACCGGCGCGCCTGCAGATAGGCTTTTCCTGATCTCGGCGGGGTCAGAGGTCGACCGTTTGAAGGGGCTTCGCGTCTCACACCATGCACTATCGTCGGAAGGAAATTCGTGCTTACTGCTCGTGCTCGTCGAACGGACGATACACACTGATACACACTGAGCGCGCTGACCGAACTGAACTGTTGACTCCGGGCAGCTGGAGGCAATTGCCCCTCGACGACGGTTAACTAAATACAGACTAACGCGCTTAGCTAGGATGTCACCAGAGACCAAGAAACCATGCGTGGGGTGGTTAATCAGTCGGTGACTACCACATACCATCAATGTCTTTTAACAGCCTGCTTGGAACTGTAATGTCCTATTGTTCGCGTATACGATGGCTTGCTACTGCATATTATTAAAATTGTTGAGCTGTTCAGAATGTTAATTGCATTTTTGAGGGTACAATCTCGCGATCCATAGTTTTTAATTTGTAACATATTATGTTCTACTTCCTTTTACAATTTTTTCCCATTTTTGGAATGATTTCGTTAGTTCGTTATAAATTAGATAACATTTCTGTTTTTTTGTTAATAAAGAATCTCCCCGATATCTAAATAAATGCAATGGTCCGATAAGGGCAATATCTAGAAAATCGGGTGAATGCTATAAAAGTTCCTAGTCAAAGTAGTGTGGTTGATGTATAATTAACATATGTAAAGTACAGCAGGTTTATCAATCTGTGGCATATTTTTTTTTCAACGATTCGTACAGTTTACTTGTACATCTTTATATTTCATTTTTAAGTAAAAACGTAATATGGTTACTTTATGAAGATATTGAGATATATACTGAAATGTCTGAAGTCTGAAGTGTTATATGACACTGGATCAGCCCTCATTTATCATGTGACCCACCATATATTTTCTCGAACGGACCACATGGTCGACAGTAAAGTTCTAAGGTTTAGAAATAACTGGAGTTCATATTCGAAATTTCTATTCTGTACGTGTGTATGTAGTGGACAGCAAATCCTTACTATTCTAGAACTTCTGAACGTTTATTATACTTTTATAATTTTTTGTATTTGTGTTAAGTACATTTTCAGTATTACTAAATGGAATATTTTCATTTTTTAAACATTCTTGGTAAATTTAATGGAAATAACACTGTTGAACGATTGGGGGGAAGCATATTATCACATTTTAAAATTCGATAACATTTGACATTACGGTCATAATGCCGGAAGTAGACGTGGCGCGCACCGTCGAATATGCAGAATTTGTTTGCGCAATTTTCTTACAAAACCTTTTCTCTGCAAGATAACAGAAAGCTGTGCTGGACACGTAATGCTAATCATTGAATTTTATGTGTAGTTCGAGATTGTGATAGCAATATCATAATAGAACGAATAATTGGGTCAAGGAAGTTTATTAATTATAATAATAATTTATTGGCAAAAGTGTAATAATCTTTAGATTCTTGGACGGATTATAAATGTTTTAAGGCACTTTGTTTACATTATACATCTAAATTTGAGTATTAGTACCCTGAATAATTAACAAATACTTTACAAACTTAACTTGAAGTTTGAATATAACTATCATTTTCTTTAGGTATACAAAAATTTATAGCTGATACTTCATATAAAAATTCATAATCAGTGTCTTCAATGGCAAATCTTCTTTCTGATGTTATATTCTAAAAAGGAATATTTATATAGAATATAGTTTTCTGTTAAATACAAGAACTGACATGGTTATTGTTAGTACCTTACATGAATGTTTGGTCATGTTGTTCGTGGATCATTGTTGCTCTTCGAGACTGAACCATACCACCTTGTCTATTATATAATTCTCGCACCAAATTATCCTTTTCTTGTTCAAGTATCACTATTCGTTGGCTTTTTTTGCTAACTTCCTATGTTACAATTTTTATAAAACATTAATATTTATTTAGTATTGTATATTTACTTTTATTCACTCACTTCTGTTAGTCGGTGATTTTGTTGCTTGAGCCTAGAAAGCATATCTTGTTGAAGTTGTGTAGATGTTGGAGTACTAAGAAAGGCAAGATTCATATGTAGAGGAAGACCCCCATGTTCCCAGCTACTTATCAATGCAGAAAGGTGTCTATTGACTTCCAACACCCGAGCACGTTGTAGTTCCAGACGTTCCTGCTGTGCTTCTGTCCATTGCTCCTAAAAAAAGGAGGTAAATTGTCAGTGAAACATATATAATGTAATGTTATAAAACATAACTAGAAAATCTGTATACCACATGAGATCCCATACGTCCAAGATGTTTTATCTTTTCTTGAGTAGCAGATATTTGTTTCAAATACCATTCCCTAGCTTTATCAACTGCAGCTAGACCCTGAAGTAATACATCTTTCTCTTGCTCAATTTGTTTCATTCTTTTCATCTAAAAATAAAAGCAGAATGAAATAACTTTTTGTTTAACGAAAATTGAAACACAGGTTTCCCAACTATCCAATCTATAAGAATGTTGCATAGAATTATGTACATTAGAAGCTAACTAATATTTGATAAAAGTTACACAGTTATGTGGTATGTTAATAGTTATTATATTTCATGCAAACCCACAACCGATCACCAATTGTTAGTTGGGAATCCTAGAGGAGAACATCTTTACCATATTATAATCAATACCATTCTGCAACGTATGACGTCTAGGTTCTCTACGGCGATTTAGTGGTTTTTTAAGTTGAAAACCAATTTGATTATTTTGTAAGTCAACTGCTTTACCATCTCCCAATACCCGAGTTGGTCTTAATAACGTTCTTGTATCTGGTCTACAATTTACTGCTGACAATTGTCGTTTCTCTATAGTTTTATCATCATTCATTAATAAACCCATTTGCCAATTCTGTAATACTGTTCGAATTTCAGACTTGTCAAAATTTCTATCGGTGTTAATAATTCTAGCTTCTAATGCAGCTCCAGTCCTAGGAGGTTTTGGGGGTCCATATGCTTTGTTTAGTTTTGATTCTGCTCCATTTCTACTATCCGTTAATTCTAACTGTGCATTGGCATCTTTACGACCTGCTAATAACTGTGGCATACTTAAGGTTCGCTGTTGAGATATGGCATTATTTGGTCTTATAGTTGCTGTATTCGGAGATGTCCATGTTGCCTTAGTTTGACTATCTGGAATAAGAATTGGTGCAGACGGTGGTCTATTTGGTTGGCCACCATGTTTTTTGGAATCAGACTCTGCTTGAATTTGTAGTAGACAGATTTTGAGCCCTGTGCAAAACCTTTCGAAAGATAACAAACCATTGGATGGTGTAACTTTTTTAAGACTGTCTAAAACACCTTTTGGAAGACCTTGTGTTCCATCATCTTGCCATCTACCTTCAATGTCCGAAAATTTGACAAACCCTGTATTTTGATCATCCATTATATCAAAAAGCGTACGCATGGCACTGACAAAATGTTTTGGCAGCCCATCAGCGCCTGAAGTTTGTATTTGCGCCATGTTTATATACAAGAGTGCTTAAAGTATGGTTATTAAAGCCACATATAATCGTTTAAATATTTTACAATTATACGTTATCTTTCTAACGCTGGAAGATGTTCCATTGTTTCTTTCATGAATCGTTTTTCGAATTAATCGTTTACTTATAATTAGCCATTGTTAATTGATCATTGTTTTATTCACCTGACAGGTGTTTCTTCCTATACGGGACATTTATTAACACATATTATTAAATTATCAACTAAATTATCCCTTATAGATTTGACTACGTTCAACATTTTTTGAATACATTTTTCTATCAATTTTTTGTTAATAACTCCAATCTTCTTTTTCAAATAACCTCATTGAACTTGTAATTGTATGCACAACAGATGGAACAGGTGTATCGAACGGTTATGAAGGTACATAACTAGAACTTACTATAGTTATTTTGCTCATAAAAACAGTTTTCAAAGACTGACCTTCTTAGATTAAATGTTTAAAAAACGTATGTACAGAAAAATAACATATTAAATTATTCTATGAAAGATACGCGATTCCGATATAAATATATCAATTTTATTAAATATAATAAATAAACAAAATTTTCCAAATTTATTCGAAATTGGTTGAAAGAATCAAGTGCGAAGTAATAATACATAAACACTTAACGTAATAAACCTAGTCAGCCAAACCTGCAAAGTCAAATTTTGTCCAAAGCTTGTTATAATATTATGTATTCAATATGGCTACAAGTTTGATGCAAGATCTGCTATCAATAACTTGCACGGAAATTGGCAGCAGATTAGCAGCATGTCTTGCAATATAGCCTAGGTTATGAATTGACCTATGTTAGTTAGCCTAGGTTGTGTTGCAGGACTTGCTGCTAATTTGCTGTCAACTTGCTTTATCATTTTGTCAGCAGGCTTTGCCAGAAAAACTCAAGTCAAATGTGGAAACAGATAGCTATGGTTTTTTAGACAAATTATGTCATTGTCTGTTGGCAGTATGCTCGAAACTTGCATACAACTGGTTATCAGGGAAGTAAAATGTATTTTATAGTAAGTAAATGTACTTTTAATGTTAATGAATAAGTATATTTAATGTTATTTGCAAAATAATTTGAAAAAAACCCGTTAATCTAATAAAGCTGTTGAATATACAAGTAATGCATTCTACTTCATCTCAAATTTATTTCCTTTATACATAATGTAGCTATGTAACGATATTCTAATTAGGCTCTCTACAAGCATAAATATTTTACGTACGCGTATTGCATATACATACTATGTACCTATAACACATTTTTGAGCCATGATCTAACGAATGATTAGCATTACATTCCATAATAATATATTTAGTTCATTTCATGTTGAACGATTTTTAAACGCCCCAGTCAGCCAAAAACCTGCAAACCCAAATTTTGTCCAATGCCTGTTATAAAGTTATGACTACAAGTTTGATGCAAGATTTGCTACAAACCACTTGCGCGTACATTAGCAGTAACATATGCCGCAAATTGGCTTGCGCAAACCTTGTTGCGGTTTTTCCCTCAATTTGACATAGGTCATGTTGCAAGACTAAAGCCAATTGCTAAGCAAATTTGCTTTACCATTTTGTAATCTGGCATTGCCTGCAAAACCCAAGTCAAATGCGAAAACAGATGGCTATGGTTTTTTTAGACAACTTTTGTCATTTATTGTTGGCGATTTGCTCGAAACTTGTACACAACTGGCTAATAGGGGCAGATAACATTTACAGACATTACGTTCTAGAGCTAATAACAATATACAATATGCGTTACATATCATCAGTCACTTATAGAAGAAAAAAGACTTTTAATCTTGCGTCGCGATTGTGTTACCATTGGGCACATATTCCGGGTTTTGATCCTGCACGGTTTTTTGTGGCGTCTCAATGTTAGGACTTTTATCGATATCGCTGTCGGAGGATGAAGTGTCTTGAGGTAAATCAATACCGCGAGTTAAGAGGCTGGTTATTCTTTCAACGTCCACCGTATTATCCTGCTCGTGTATTTTCCTCAAAGCGTTCGAAACGATACAAAGATCGCCCCTGAGTTCACTGACCACTGCGGTGATCTTTTGAGCATCCGTAAGGACTTCCACAGACTGTGTATAGGGATTATAACGTAATCCGAATGGGCGTTTTATTTGGCCTGCAAACGACCTGAGAACGTACAATTATATGATTTTAAATTTTATGTTTTCAAATGATAACAATACTTCTCTATTATGTAATGTTCTATCAATTCTTCGTATAGTAGCTACAAAGTTCATTAAATATCTAGTGTTGACTAAAATAGATGTCAGAAATATTCGAAGTATTGAGGATTAATGATTTTTTGCTTGTTAACATAATATAGTAATTTTTCGCGAATATTTTTCAACGAGTAATTTATAAAATATGTAACTCAAGAAGAAAGTATCTTTGTATTTACTTTTGTTTAATGCTTTTCATCTTTAATGTTAGTGAAATGTGTTGATGAAGTTTATTTGAGTTGGCTGTAGACGTCGGGAACAATGTGTCACTAGGTATATATGTGATATGAAGAATATATTCATTTCAATGGAGTCAGTTGATAAACTAATGATCAAAAGAATGAAACATTATATCATATCTAGATGTTGCATATAATATGTATAACGGATTCATTACGAGGAGATTTCTTGTATACAGCATAAGGAGCCATACAGAACTTTCTTTAATAAGAATATATAGTAGAATAGTGCAAGAATATAAAGAAATTTATTAATCATTTAAATAACGAGCCTATTACATTGGATATAATGCAATGTTTCTCTAGCATTTGAGAATTAAATTTTTTTATAACTTATTCTCTGATTTCACCAGATTGTAAACTGACGCCATTAACCCTTTCGATACGGCCATATCTGCCGCGAAACGTATGTATACTTTGGAACAATATAAAAGTTTGCAACGCTCCCGTACGTTTAGATATTAAATTATAAGTAATCTTTAAATAAGACGACAGACGCTTAGTGGACGTTTAATCGCAATAAAATTTAATATTAAATCAATACATCAGTAATTTAGAAACTGTTTAATATTGTACAGGGCAGTTATTTCATGGCGAGCGACTATAGTCGCCCATAATATCGAAAGGGTTAAATGAAATGTCACTTAAAACGGATGTTCACGAAGTGATACGCGTCGATTCTTCTGTAACTTTGCTCAATTGTTTATCGGAACAACCTAAAAATTTTTCCGTACCTGGTTGGTGCTATTTTTAGACTTCGAGGGAGAAAACCATACTTTTTATGCGAAGCGTCCTTTTTACTTCTCCGCTTGTAATACGTAAACTACAAACGATATCGATAAAAAGTGTAGATAAATTTTATAACGGTTTTAGTTGTCCATATATCGGTAGGAAGGAATTTCCAAAAAAATACTTGGTTTCGATATTTTTTTTGAAAATGTTTGTTTCTGAAAATTTGTATTCCTACCTATATAGTATATAGATATAAGATATATAGACAACTAAAAACGATATAAAATTTATCTAAACTTTCTGTTGATATCTTTTGTAGTTTATTAGCTCTGTACAAGCGAATACGTAAACGGACGCTTCGGGTAAGATGAGTGGTTTCTCCCTTAAAGTCTAGAAACAGCACCAACCAGGTACGGCAAAATTCTTGGGTTGGTCCAATAAACAATTGAGCAATGTTACAGAAGAATCGGCGTGTATCACTTCGCGAACATCCCTTGTCAGTTAGCAGACCAGACACGAACATACCGCATTTTCTCTTTTGCCTCCTCGAAGCTGTCCGTGTAATAATACGCGTTCTGGAACGCGGTGATGATACACTCCTGTCTGCAGGTGATGTCCGGTTCGAAACGAAACGTTTTCTCGGGGGCGGAGATCGCGTGTTTCAGTTCCGCAACGGACGACAACAATCCAGCCCCGTAAACACGAAGCACGCCGTCCTGTTTGCACAGACCGAACTCCACAGTGAAGAAGTACAGCTACAATGAAACGAACGAGAAAAAGATAGGGAGAAATACATCGTAAACGGAGCGTTCCCCACCGTTCCCGAAGCTTGAAATAAATTTTCATGAAGTTTTAATGAAACCGAGGAACTATCTCGGGTACGATACACTCACTGTTGCCAATTTATTGATGTCCTCGTCCGAAGCACCTAAGGAAGCGAGTCCAAGTTCTTGGGAAAATTGAGCGAAACTTGGATTCGCCAAGAGCGGCATGTGTCCTAACAGTTCGTGACAGCAGTCCCTGTGAATGACAAAAGAAAATCTGATGAAATGATCGATTGAAAGAATTGGGAGGGATTTATATGTAATTAATGCGAAAGGTAATTAATGATGATTTTAAAGATTTTAACCCTTAACTGGTGAGGAACCCCATGAATATTTTCGTAATATTTTATTCTTATTTAATAGTTATTAACGAGATGTTTGCTTATTTTGATGTTTTCTGACATGAGAATGCAAAACAACTAGTTGTAGAATAAGTAATAAGAATTGTGTAACAAGTAACGAGTATAGTCTATATATCCTCGATGAATATTCGAATGCTCCTAGGCACTGACAAGGAGAGGTCCTCAGGTGTAACGCTGACTTTTTAATGAGGTTTTGCACAATGATAGAGCTTGGAATTCTGAAGGCAATCATATTTGTTTCAGTCGCATATGGCCAGTTGCATTATGAAATACTTAATGTTCAGTGTCGAGAAGTTTTCGAACATTCATCGTGGATTTACTGTAATACGATGTTCACTTCACCAGTTAAGGGTTAAAGAACGAGTGTATTTGAAACGAGAATATTTAAAATACAGTTTATAATATAATTCATTAATTCGATATTTTCATGATCTGACGAATAAGTATTCCTTTAATAATTGCTTACGGCTCGGGTGTGTAAAACGGATCAGACGAGTGTCGAATGTATTGCGTGCAATGGAATACACGGAAAGCAAGTCCCGCTAAAAAGTCCCTTGGGGAGAGATAGCCAGCCACAGGTCGAAGTTGGAATCCGGTTGTTCCTTTGTTATTAACAAATTATCAACAATTAAGTAGTAACAATTATAAGCAATTAATCATTGTTAATCGTTAGATTGTGAAGAAAATTATAATTTCACACTTACGTTTCAGAAAAGCGTTAACATCTTGTAATTGTGGTATGTTATCCTGTCTGTTATGAGAAATATGACATTGTACGTTGTAGTTAATAAAATTATATTAATGTTAATTGTATAAGTATATTAATTAAGCGATATCGTATGTTAAGAGAATGTTACCTATAACCACAATATTTCTCCAGCTTTGGCCAATTTTCCAGATATTCTTTGCAAGCGTGTTTCTGATAAAGCTGGTGCAATTCACGGAAAACTGTACCCCTAAACAGTAAGTAGCATTTAAAACACATACATGTTCTTAAGTTGAGAATATCATGCACTTCTAATTTGCAGAAATATATGAAATGCAACGTAAAAATGTTTAGAGAAGATTCATAAAATTGTGATTATATCTTTAACTTAATAGCCCTTCTAATTGATGAAATAAGTTTTTCTGCGATTCTGGGTTCTTTTGTACACACATTTATAAAGTATAGTAAGAATAAGGGACATATTTCATTTGCTAATTATAAATTTTCGTCAAAAAAGAATCGTTTCGTATTAAAATTAATATATAAACATTAAACATCAAATGCAATTGTTATAAACTGTAATTTATTATTATTTATTTTCCATTTTTTACATGTCCCCCTTTCTCTTTATCGTTTATCCGCTTTAATTTCGTTCCTCCAATAACGATACTCTCTTTTTATTTAATTGTCATGTATCAATTTGGTTTCTAACTTCGATTTTGAAAGAATTAATTTTATTACTTAAGAATACGAATTATACGGTTATTATTTAACACTTTCTTGACCATATGGTTCGTGAATCTTCAAGAATAGATCGTTCACTAGTGCTCGTCTTGTGTACGTATATCCGGTCGAAATTGGATTAGAGGAGTTGCTTCGAGATCGTGAGAATAAATCGAATCAGGACAATTAAGGGGTGCATTCAACGCGAGACAACCTTAGCTTGTTCACACGTCTCGAAGAAGGAAGATGGAAGGTAAACTCTCGATTCTCTATTGGCAAGGCTCAGGCTCGAAGTAGGAACTCACAGAAGTATCGAATGATCGTTTCTTCGTTGCAGATTGCCTTCGTATTTGTGGAAGCACGTACGATGATTTGTCGTAACAAGCGAAAGTTTTACAAAAAAAGAAGTTCGAAATAATGGTGTTAATCATTTTTATCGAGCATACATTCAGACAATTTCGATTTAACGACAGAAAAAGAACGCGGTAGGAATCAAAGTCATGTATTTTTCCAATGATCTACTATTTGTAAACGTTAGGTGTATTAAAGTGGGTTATATGCTGATTGATATTTAATAAATATATAAAATTTTTACTATTAAGAAATAAGAAATTCACGAACCATGTTTTGATTTCCTCTGGCGTGTATTCAATGCGAGGAATCGGTTGGCCACTGAAAAACACAGTAATTCCGTTGAAAATAGGTCAAGGATCGATCCTATAGATTTTTTTTTAGAAGAATTTTGGATATTTTTGCACGTACTATCTATAATTGTTCGCAATATCGGCGAATTGTTCGCGACGTTTGCGATATACCGGATCTTTGAAGCCCTAAAACATGAAATTTGATTCATGTTATGAACGACCTTAATGGGAACAATTGGTACGAATGAGATAAAAACGTACGGGATGGTCTGCGTCTAATTCAGATCCGTACATGAGCACCTTCTGAGCCTGATCTAGATCCGATATTTTCCGTGGGAACCAAGGCATATCTACCTCACTGAAATCTGCAATGTTTTGATTTTAAGTAGGTACTTTCTCTAATCACTTGTATCAAACAAGATAAAAATGATCATACAGATCACAGTTCGTAAGGCTTTTGTTTCTTTAAAAAACGTTCTGTGTAATGAATATTTACGTTACAACAGATGCCAAAAGGTAAAACAATAATAATCTTAATTAGTTTAACCCTTTCAGGGGCAGTGGTAGGTACGTATTCGTATCATCTTTTTTTTCCTCAGTTTTTTTTAATGTTTCCTACCTATTTTGCAAATTGTATGCACATATTAGCATTTTTTAGACTCTTAGGGATCGAATCTATGCAACTTTGATGAAAAATCACGTTATTGTGTTTATTTGTTAATTTTGAATCTAGCCCAAAATAGTTGCCATATTGGGTCTATTATGTAAATATGCCGCTGAAAGAATTAAATATCTTTTTTGGGGTTTTGATCTCGTAAAAATGTTTGCAGATATTGCTCTAACATTCAAAGTATTAATAGACAACTTATTTGACTTGGTGATCTGTGAAAATTAGTATTAGGTCGTTCGGAAAGTTCGTAGCGTTTCGAGTAGGTACATTGGCTTCGTTACCTTTTTACTGGACAAAGAAAAAATTATTTGATGCGGTGAACAACTATTATTTTATAGATATGGATTGAATGTATTTGTTGTATATGTTACTCGTCGTTTTTGTTGTTTTCTGTCAAAAAGTACTGATGAAACGTATGAACTAGCATAATGTTCATTTTCATTACGTTCTATCAATGTAAAAGAGTTAAACTACTTCAACTGGAAGATATAGTTTTATTTACCCCAATTAATTAGACTTGGTCCATCGAATAATTATTCCTTTGGATCGCTAGAATATTCTGTATCAAGAAAATTCTTCGAAAACAGAATTTATCGAGAAGCAGCTTGAAGAGTTTTTTTCCGCCAATGCAACCGAAGGTGTATACTATATAACTGGTACAGTGAAATTAATTGAAAAATGGAGCGAAATAGGAAGAAAAATAGTAATTAAAACGGTACATACTTTCCGAACCACCTGATACAAAGAGAATTATCTATTAAGAGTATCAATTGGTAATCTACTACTCTTTAGAACATTTATACTTCATTTGTAAAAATATTCAAAACATATGCTATTACAGCACTATTCATTGTTACATTTTAACATCTGACGCTATTTTTAGCGTCGTACATTAGTAGAGCAGTGATTTAGTGAAGAGGGTCATTTAAATTGAAAACGAAAGTGTGCAGAATCATATGAGATTGTTAAATTACTGAACTACATAATAAATACTGTTCAATAGTATATGTTACATTGCTTACTCACCGAAACTTTGAGCGGCGGATAGCGATGGTGCATGCGGAATACTTCCCATCTCTTCATACTGGGCCAAATTAATGGCAGCTACTTCGCGACTTAACATTCTCGTTAACTGTTCCATCCTTATTGAATCGCACTCAACATCGACAAGAATTTCAAATTCCGAGCCGCGACGTAACGATTTCCGGGACTCGATGTGAATAACATTTACACCCAGATCCTTCGCGAAATACGCGTAAAAACGTGTCCTATTAGTTTTGGTTTGTAAAATGTTCGCCGTTTCCAACATTAGAAAAAACATTTCACACGTATGACCTACTGTCTACATCACAGTAAAATTTTCATTAATGTAAGCACACGATGGTAAAGTGTTAGATAACCTTTGTAGAACTCTACGATTCTGTATAATCTTATAATAAACCAAAAATATTACGACTGTACAATCTTCTGTATAAACCAAAATGCTGTCCCGTGTAATTTATTTCCGAAATTGAAGTAGTTCTAATGTTTCTGGAGAATCAGCATTTGAAAGATACTCAAAATTGAATTTTTTGAAATATGTAGACATATTGAAATATATAGTATAAAGTAGGTAATTTGTTTTCAATATTACGTAAAAAACGTTGATGGCTATTGACAATAGAGAAAATATTTAAAAGTATTACTTTAAATAGTTTTAATGTTTGTTGCGAATCAGTGTTTGATAAGTAACTATCGTTTTTTCTTCAACATATACGTTTTAATAATTATTTGTACGGTCGAAACGGTGTTCCACACGCACTATTCTGTCAAGTATGTTCGAATATCGTACCTGAAAGACTTGAAGGGCTCGCGCCAAGCCACCGACTTGATTTTTTAACGAAAAAACGACGGAACTTTTGGTATCGTTGTTCGGTCTCCGCTCGACCATTGGGATCTGAATGAATGAAAGAACATATTTATAAAGTACCCTACAGCTTCAACCCTGCAATCGCCTGTTATCTATCGTACTATTAAGAGTTAAGTACAATTTGAAGTATATCTGATTATATGTATAATACTTAACTTCAAAACATTTGATAAAAATTAAGCAGAAAAACGGATATTATTATCACATTGAAACTATCTATCGTATCGATCGAAAGTTCATTTCTAATATATTGACAATCAGACTGGTAAGTATGTTGGATAGAGGTATACTAGAAAAATGATTATTATCGTGATGAACATTGAAAGTCTTTCAAAAATAGTAATTCTAACACGGATTGAGATTTAACCAATTAACCATGTCGAGATTATTAACAAAATACGAAAACTTTTGAGGGTCAGTGTATTGTACATCCCTTCTCCCATGATAAAGCTACAACAGTTGCAAGAAGACAGGCTATAGGCGAACTACCAGAGAATTAACATATTGGCGACCAATAAAGTTTCGCTAAAGTTGTATGTAATTGTCCATCGAACTCGAACACCAAACTAAAAATATTTTTTGTAATAAAGCCAATAATATTCTAATGTAAAAAAGTGTACCGTCATCGAGCAAAGAATAAATAAATCATGCACGTGTCTGAAAACGAGACTTCTCGTTACCGGTCACCGATAATAAATTTATAGTGAATATAGGATTTCTCGTTACCGGTCGTCAATGTGTCAAAATCAAAAAGAAAATAATTCTACACTGTCCACTTATCCCGATTGAACGTACGTCGCTCGATTTATGAATGGGACTGCCTTCCTTGATGGCCCAGTGTTCCCCACGTCTGTACAGCCACACCCCTAGAAGTCCTTTACCGGATCCACTCATGATGACCTCCGCCTTATAAAAAACTATTCTATAATTCCGTCGACCAATCGAAATTATACGGATCCCTTTAGACGGTTTAAAGATTCACATTACAACGCAAGGACGATAATCGACGGAAGGATAATTCTCGAAAGAAACTACAGCTCGAGGGTTCGATGATTCACCCCTTGAAATGTCACAAGCAACAGTGTCCCGGTACCACTGTCTTCGGCTCTTCTTAAGACCTCGGTCCCCTCCGCCGTACGCGTCCTTCTCAATGACGATCCCTACGCGATTGGTCGACGTACAGACGGTAGAACGATTCCCCATTGGTCGGATAAAACTTTCCATGGGGTTGAGAGCGGAGTGTGTTGGCTCACCCCATTTAACCGTAACTGTGCCGGTCGCAGAATGTGTATTCATTGTGACGTCACTGGAGCCCCGCGTGATTGTGGGTGGTGCGAGTCCCGACGATGGACGGGCGAGGAAGAGATCGCAAGGTCTCTTCCTGGAGGGAAGAATATATATGTATATATGTATATATATATATATATATATATTTTTTTTTTGTTAATTATATTAATATATATATGTATATATATATATTTTTTAATTATATTAATATATAGATATATATATATATATATGTATATTTCCTCTTTTACTTTTCTGTCCTCGCCTATTCCGTGTCTCAGTTGTTCGCGGAATCACGCGCGACCGGCACAACCGTGTGTAAGTGTGTATAGGTTACCGGGCCAAGTGAAATTAGTCGGCCATGGGAAGGACACGAATTTTGTTCGTTGATTCGAGGATTCTTCACGGTTCTACGCGTTCGTTCGATCGTTTCTGGAACTTATAAGATGGATACATGTAGAAATTTCTTTAATGTACATACATCAATGGAAAAGTTTTCCATCATTCGTGATTTTATGGTTTGAAATGGCATTCGGTTGAAATTAATCGAGACTTATGTAATTGTAGTTATAATTATGGTTATGATTTTAGTTAAAATAAACCACATTTTAAGTATAATAACTCACAGTTAGAATTAGTTTATAATTATTTTCTGGTATTGTCGAGTTTTGACATTGTTACGAAAATTAAGACTAAATAAATAGTAAAAATTCATTTAAACTACTGTCAAAATTCGCTTAAAAAGTTCAGAAATGGTCATTTTGACATTAATGTCAAGCAATCATCCGACGATTTATTATATTTATTATATTATATCGGATGAAAACTCTGCATAACGATCTTATAAGCTTGCAAGGCATTCAGCAGTTAAGTATTTAATACTGAGGAAAGTAATTACTTGTGCACCGTCTTAGAACTTTTTAAAATGAAACGTATAAGTGGACTGTGGATTTTATGCATTTATTGCCTAACACGATTGTCTAAAATTCGGTACAGTTAAATTTATAATAGATTATCGAGAACATTACATTTTATCGAATCTTACAAGAACCATAACACTGAGAAACCACACCCCAACTCAGCATACGTATATGTAAACACCACACTAGTGCGAATTGGGATTTTGAATTTTTAATGATTAAAAACTTGAAGAAAATAAAAGCAAATTGAACTCGTAACAAATTCTTGGGGGTACAATTTCCTCAGAAATTCAATGGTAATAATTGCAAAAGTGGGAAATAATTTTTTAATTATGAAAATCTGTTATAAAAAAACGGTAAATTTCCAAAGGAACAGACGAAATAACGTTTCGTTGGTGCAAATTCGTACTAGTCTGGTGTCTGAGGATTAATAAAGCAAACAAATTTCTATTTGTCTCTAATCTTCATAAAACTATCTACAAAAATCTATATTTGTTCAAAAATCCGCTTTCTACTTATAACACATTTTATGACCCAACCTGTATAACATCGTAAGATTCGTTGCTCAAGTGTATACATATAGTTCATTCACTATTCGAATACAATTAAATAACGTCACGGTAAGTGTTCAAACGCGTCTTACGTCAAGGAAACACGGTCTCCGATCGGAAGCACAGTCTTCTCCGGAGGATTCAGTTTATTTTTTCCAACGAGACAATCGTTCCCGCTTTGTATTTCTTTCCCCAGAACAAAGAGAGCGTTTCATAAAAGCTCGAACGGCCGAGAACGTTCCTTCGCTTCTTGGCAAAGCAGATGCAGCACATTACCAATGTCCATCACTTACCACTATCAGCTACCATCCAGTGGCTCTACCCTCGCTGAATTATACCGGGCGTTCCTGTGGCATTAAGAGAATTGAGAGTATCGTTCGATCTGCGTTGAGGATACTCCTTTTATCGTCGTGTCTGCCAGTCGGTAAATTGTTTTTGACAGTGAATGCATATATTTTACTGGGGAACAGTAAACTGCTTACAGTAATTGCATTTTATGCGAATGTCAATAAATGATTGAATTTTATTAATCGGAACAGTGTACTTTGTTACTCGAGATTTGAAAATTTTACATTTGTTTCTAGAGAAAAATACCAACTAGGATACCATATGCGTTAAATAGTAATTAAAATTAGTATCTTGAAATGGAACTAAATAATAATGTATGTACATACATACAGTATTGGAAATATTTATTGCATCATTTAAATATTAAACATGTTATTACTTATACTTTTTTTTATTATTAGTATTAGGAAAATTAATTAAAACAGATACTTATTGTAAAAATACGTACCTGACTATCGTGAATAAAGTGAATTGAATACGAATTATTTTGTTAATCATATTGCTATGAAAATTGTACGTATACATAGGTAATACGTAAATATAAGAGTGATGCAATAAATATTTTCAGTATTTTTTATCAAATTCTGTATTACATCTAAGTTGATTAAATATGCATATTACTTCAATAATATTCATTTTTATTGTCCATCGCCCTACGCTATTTTACCAAGAAATGGTAGGAAAAATATTTGAAATTTAGATTATTGCCAGCTTAGTAAAATAATGGAGGCTTACTTATTCTTGGCTTTAATAAACACAATTTATTATTGTAATATTGTGAATAAATTATAATGTTTAAGAAGAAACCAATAGATTTCTGTGAAAGAAACGTCTATAAATTAAAAGCTATGAGAGATTCGAACAAAGAGATGACCATTATATGTATGTATAAGGTCAATGTCCCTATTTCTAATCATGTTCTGCTATCTCGGAAATTGATTTTTATTATTTATTTATGCAACAATCGACAAAAGAACTTCTTAGATATAAAAGTTAAACCTCCCTTTATAATTAAATTTAAATAAAAGTAGTTTTAAAAACATTTTAACTTAATAATAGTTAATCTAATATGAAGTATAAAATGTCCCTATTTCTGCTCAGCGTAAATGGAAGTACCAAAATCAAATTTTGGCGAACAATATTAAAGATTCCGTAAGTTTCTTTTAGTAAGAACGCAGTGTCCACGTGTAACTTCACGATCGTGACGGAATCGCTTAAATCACGTTTCTTTACACCAGACAAACTTATTAAATTTATTTCTATTAAAATGCTGCCATCTATTGAACCGCGGGCTATAGTATTTTGTACGGAAATACTGAATTAATTTCAATCATTTTTTGTATAACTAATTTATTGTTTAACGTTTAAAATTTATTATTTAACGTTATAAATCGGGACGCGATTAGAAATAGGGACAGTGACCTTATGTGCGATTGATTTCCTACTTCTGCGAAGAAGTCGTATTTAATCAGTACAGGTTAGTTCGTCTTTCAGCAGTAACACGTGCCAAGATACAAGAGTAATTTAACTTAACATTGTACTAGAACGTTTTCCAACCCGTATTTCAACATCCGTCCTCTTCCATTCACTGGGGTCATCCGCGAAATCTGGTATCTGCTTCGTCAGAATGTTCCTTTGAGCTCGGAACTGGAATTTCCTAATTTGCTCCATTATACGGAAAGAAGTTCAAACGTCGAGGAGAAGTGTAATAAGAATATTAAGTACAAATGTTCGCACAAAAATGAATAAATGGTAGTAGATCGAACAGACCTTGTGTAAAGATATGTGCATACAAAAGCGTGGAAGGTATTAGATTCAAGTTATAACATGACAAGTAATACACACTTTATTAACGCACATTTAATAGTTAGTATTTATATAGTGGTAGTCCTTTATTTTTCATGTAAACATGTTCCTCCTATGCTTGAATTCGTTTAGCGTGAAGATAAATAAGTTAGCTCGAACAAAAAAAGGAATATAAAATTTCGATGACATTTCGATTTCTAACGAACATTTTCTGGTGTTCAGAAAAATTTATAAACGTATACGAATATTTTTTCGATGAATCTAATTTGTCCCTACCGTTTCGACTTAGTCTTTAGCATTTTGTGGCAACGTGCATTCTGAATATAGGTTTGTGGAAAGGTTAGTGGGCCATTCGCAGACACAATCCATGTTTTCATGCATATTTTAATCTGTTTTAAGTTTCTGTTGCGGAGAAACAAGTCAATGTTAATTTTTCCTTTTTTACATAATAACGAATCACATTTGCCATGAAGTTCACAGATTCGATTTGAGAAAATAGGATCTTAATCTTTATGTATGGAATGAAGTAATATATTATCTTGCTAATAACCCTGGTCAACAAAATTTAACTTTTTGTTTGTTTCCGAACATCCAGTTAATGATTCTTATAAATTCTTCTGTGCTGAATACGAATCCGTAAACAGTTTTTTGCCATCACCCTCAGTTTACGAGAAATTTGATTTTGAAAAAAAATGCAAATTTTCAAGTTTGAACATTTCCTGTGTTCAAACATTAATAGCTATTCAGTTGATTGTTACGTCAAATTATTCTGTAAACTCTTCCGAATAAAACGGTATACATTGTTATCGCATTATCAACATTTGAACATGTTTAAACAACGATCAAAGGGAAAAGGACACGCCAACTATTTGTACAATACACATTTCCAACTATTTGTACAATATTGTAATACCATCATCTAATGAAGTAAGTTAGAGAAAAGTAAAATATATAGCATAAAGCTTCTATTTTATTTTCATCTTCTTAAAATGATTATTAGAAAAAAATGTAAAATTGTACGATAAAAATATAAATTCGTATAGCCATTCGCTATTCAAGTATGAGATCAGTAAGACATGAATATCTTACGAAAAATTAACCATTTATTTCTCAAGAATCTAATACATAGGAACAGACTTTAATAATATTATATTTAAGTAAAATTTGTAATATACAGGGTTGTCGGTAACTGGTGGTACAACCAGGAAAAGGGTGATTCTAGATAAAAACATAAGTGGAAAATGTATAATAAAGTCTTTTCGTATGAGGCTTTGTTTTCGAGAAAGTCAACTTTGAAATGTAATTTGAAATGCGTGTATTCATCATGATAGTAAGTAGAAACGGAATGCAATTAACAGACGCGTTAGCCAAGTTCTATTCAATTGTATACGTAACCACAGATTTTCATAGTCGATTTTTTCAAAAACGGAGTCCTAAATGAAAAAATTTATTCTAAATTTTTCACTTATTTTTTTATCTAGAATCTACTCCTTTCCGGTTACACCACCAGTTACCGACCACCTTGTGTAATGCATATGTACTTTGTTCTTATAAATGCTACTTCGTAATTGCATACATTCATGCGACTACTTTTGGGTAGATTTCTGTACGTTGTACCGAGACTTTCGTTTCGATTCGATTTTTACTCCTTCCTCGATTCTACCAACGATTAAACTCGATACAAATCGACCACTCGAAACGACTTCATCGATTAGCAAAAATAGTCTAAGAACTCTATAAGTAAGAACAAGACGATGGATATTCGCTGTTTGCAGTTGGTAAGATCCTCTCGGAGCTCGCTCTCAGCACGAGTGAACGGTCTGATTCCAACAAAAAGGGCTGAATGCAATAGGGGACGAGGGAAAATCGAAGGGAAAAAAATTCTGTACACACCGAATCGAACGAACGTGGCATTGTTGTGGATAGTATGATTGGCACAGAGAGGTCCACAATTGAGATTAACTTTGGCCTAGACCCAATGTAAATTCGCTGACGTTACCGGTGGACACATTTCAATTATAAAAACCCGCGAATTTTGAATAGGGCCGCTATTAGTCCAATTGGAAGCTATAAATTTTCCGTATGTTATCGGTGGTTACGTTACGTTTATAAAATCGTACAATTTTCAGTTAAGAATACGGTAAAACCTCTATTATCGGAACATCCATTATCGGAACGCTCTGTTATGCGAACATTCTTTTATTTGAACGTTCTATTATCCGTACAATGTATTTCAGACGTCAGGTATGTTCCACACAATGCTTACATCCTGCCATGTATACAGGACGATTCATGAATGCGTGTCAATACTTCAGGGGGTAAACTTACACACTAATATAAGTAAAAAACATCATGAAAATATATTCAATATACATTAGTTTTCGAGTTATGGATGATTAAAGAAAACGTTCGAAGTGCCCGCCAGATGCGTCAACACATGCTACAGCACGCCTAAGTATGTCTTGACCTTGACAGATGTTTATAAACAATATCCATCGATATTTTTTTTCTATAAGAAAGGATACAAAATGGATTTGAGGCTACTCGAAGAATACCTAATATTTTCGAACGAATGTGGAACTCGGTGGTACGGCGTGCAGTGGCGTGTGTCGAGGCACTTCTTGCTTCCTCTAAAATTCTTAAAATTTCTTTCAATCAACCATAACTCGAATATGAAGGTATATAGGACACACGTTCACATGACGTTTTTTTACTTATATGACTATACATATATATACTTATTAAGTATTGACATGCATTTATGAATCCTTCTGTATACAGGGTGACCCGTACTATGTGGGAAGTACTGCAGGGGTGGATTCAAGATACAACGATAACAAAACAATATTCATATAAACATATGTCCAACATGACCTTCTTTTCGAGTTACAGTCTGTTTCGTGTTGCAACAAGTGTGTATTTAATTTCAAAGGAAATGCTTGAAATGGACACCACTAGCTTGAATACAGGTGTTCACTGAACACAGTCCGTGTACTAATTACTCCATTCATAATACAAGCAATACATGATAGTATTAACAAATTAGTTAAACGTTATGACTATTAAATGTTCCAGATAAACAATAAACACGTAAGAGCCTGTATTTGAAAACCAAGGTCATATCGAACACATGTGAAGATGGGCGTAGCCAGGTTATCAGTCGAGGGGGGGGGGGGGGCAAAAATATTAACACATCGACTGCCACAGTGAAAAAGGTCATATGTAACCAGACGCACTTAATTGTGTTTTTAAAGTCATAAATCGTTAAAAATGTATGCGTTTTGTTAATAGAGGCTGTTGTCGAGTTTCAAATTATACTGCAATATTAAATATTATGTAAAAATGTTGTAACTCTGGATAGGGAGAGGGAAACAAAATCTAATTTTTTTCTTGTAGGGTGGGGCAAAAGCCACTTGTATCCGTCCAGGGGAGGCAAGTTCCCCCTCCCCCCGCACCTGCCCCCCTGGCTACGCCTATACATGTTAATATGAACTTTTTTGCTTATTTTAGTATATTAAATCTGCTGTACTTCTCACATGAAACGAGACATCGTGTATATAAATTCCTTTAGACATTCCTTCTATGCATCTAATGATCGCAAAGGGAATGCAACTGTACAGAATTGTGAGTGTTAAAACATTTATGCGATTCACCGACTAAAAAGATATGGATAAAAAAAAAAACTTTTTTACGTGTCCCTTTTTTCTATTCATTTGTGTTATGTTTAAAATATTTGAAGTTCCACATGATAAGAGTTGTCATTCTATTAGCTGTACAAATTAATTCGTGACCTTCTTTTTATAGATTTGTCGTTTATTTAAAAAAATTAATTTTGAAAATATTCCCTATCGATGTTCTACACATTTACGCCATTTATCGGACAGTCAGCGAATTCCCTCATGAAAAAATGATGGCGGTTTTCAGTTAATAATTAATTGTAGAAGCCACGAATTAAATTGTACATCTAGTATTATGCGAAAATTCGGTTATCCGAATACTTTTGTAATTGATAATCGAGGGTCTACTGTACTTTAACATGGATATCGCTAAGACAAAATTTTGGAGTGTTGTCAGTGGACACGCGTTAGTTATGGAATTCCATAAATATCGGTTAGGTTTACTGGCCTAATTCACAAATCATAAAGAGGAAACATGGAAGCTCCGAACAGTGTCACCTGAAACTTTTGACGTCGGCAACTTCTTTAATTCGATTAACCGACATTAATTACACTCCCTCGGTTGTCTATATCCACTAGCTCTTCTTGAACACTCTATTCTCGTTAACTGGTCTCTTCCCCTTGCATCGTAACTGGTCTCTCTCCCTGCAACTTTTCACATGTTTTCGAATGTATGCGAAGACAGAAAACAATGGATAACAATTGACAATATTCCTGCAACAGTTTTTAAGTCGTTCAATTTTCGTGAAAGAAAATTATTGTCGTTCGTCGCTCATAAGTATATATAAAAATTATTGATGACGAACGTAACAGATTTCTCGAAAATTACGATAATAAATTAACGTCGTAAGTTAATCCCTTTATGGTTTTATAGCGCAATGGAATCGATGATATATTTCGTTTCAGTCAATTATACATTAATATCTAACGTACTTATGTTAGATGTTTACTAAAAAATTAAAATATAATGAAAATGTATAAGTTATATAATTAGGTTTTGGTCGTGAGGGAAGACACATTTAAATGCTAGACATTACTTTCGTGCAGTCTGAACTTTCTGTACAATATAATAGAATGAAACTATGCACATATGTATACAGGAACTGAGTTAGCTTACGACTCCCTTCCAGGCGAAGATACAGAGCAATGGCGGGCGTAAATATTATATGATGCAGTAAGTTTATTTTCCTACCATGACGTTTTTTAACGGAATGTACCAAATGCGTTTGCCGGATGTAATAACAGATTCTCGTAAATGGAACTGCATTCTTCAGGACACTATGTACATTCATAAGTGTATTTTTGTAAAAAATCAAAAAAGGAAGATAGATTTTATTATGTCATCATTTTCATCTATGCCTTTCTACGTTTACTTGTAAATTTTTTATTCAAATTTCTGTATTCCTGATTATGTTAATAAAAGTGTTACCAGCGAAGATTAGCTTATTATAACTTTAATTGTAAAATTTATTGTAATATATGAAAAGGAAATACAAAACTTAGTGAAATTAAAACTTACACAAAAATTTAAAAAATTTTTATTTTATTCTTAAAGATAGTGGATGTCTTATTTGGTGAAACAAATTTTGTATATACTCTGGATTTTGAAAAATGTTCTATGAAAGTAGGAATCCGCAGTTTAAGATGCGAGATTTAATTGTGAGTATTTATGTTTTTACCAAATTGTTGTTATATTATGCAGAAGTTATAAGAGACATCACATGCAGTTATATCTCATATAAATGTTTGCTCCAGACTCTGAGCTTCATCTTCAACTCTTATATAATCATGTGTGCAATAAGAACCGCATTACTCTCATTAAAAGTACGCTGCGGATTTTTAAGTAAATTCTTAATTTCATAACCATTAAAAAAGAAAACCAGAGCGAAAGGAAAAATTATTGCACCTACCACGGTATATTCTAAACCAAAAAGAGAGTAACAATTAGACTAATTCTTAACATATTCACCGCCGCGTTGGTCACCGGTGATCATCATGCAATACGAATTATGATGTCAGATATTACAATCGGCGTAAATGAGCAGTTAGTCGAAATAGACGACGCGGAGAATCTGTTAACTAAAAATTTAGTAATATTCAAACAAACCAACTATTTTTCTTTTCAATTGTTACATCATAATCAACTAGTACCTATCTCTTACAAAAGTCTTTCAATATTTGAAACATTTAGATCTCAGACAAGAAGATTTACAAGCAACATTAGTATCTCCCAGCATACATATGACTCCAACGCCTACATCCCCAAACCTTTTTTCCGTTTTAGTCGTTGTATTACAATCGCCTAGTCTTTTATAAAAGTTTTTATGAACAACAGTTTATATGAACTCCATTTATCCGAATAAAATTTGAGTAGTGCTTGATTAACTGAATTCTAACTGAGCTTCCTCGAATGTAAAGTCATATAGATGGTACGAGAAGAAATAGGTGGATCTCTATTATACGTACGATCTGGTTATATGAACAAATTTCTCGATCGACAGATCTACATAAATACAGTTCTACTGTATTAAAAAATGTAGACCTCAGATTAGATCTACAACCAACTTTAGCATCTCTCAACATCTGAACTGCAGCGCCAACATCTTCAAACTATCGTACTATTTTCATTTTTTAATTGTTATACTACAAGCAGCTAGTATTTTATAAAAATCCTTCAACATATTCAAAAATCTGGACCTCAGACAAGAATGTGTACAAGTAACATTAGCATCCCTCAACATACGACTCCCTAACGTCTACATCCCCTAACCTTCTCATCTTTTTGTATCATTGGCATCGCCAACCCACACGACTCTACTTTTTCATATTCGATCCACCTATCCATCTTCCATCCATCATTTCAATAACTCTCCGAACGTCCATGTCTCCATTGGCCGGTGTGTACTCGGGTCGCGATTGAAATATTAAATCGTTGGAAACTGCAGTCGCGACACGGTCGGTCCTGTTCCACGTTTCCTTGGCCTCGTCGGTTGGTTTCGCCCGGTTCGATTTCCTCCGGCTCGCACGGGCAAAAGGATCTCGGTCGTTGTCGAGTGGCGCGCGGGGGCGCGTTCCCCCCCACCCTTCGCCTCGTCCCGCCGACAAACGTCAGCGACATCTCTCACCGTTGGTTTCCATACGGGGTCGACGAGCAGCACACCTCGAGGCCGTCACGGCCGTCTTCAGGACCGACCCCCGCGGCCCGTGTTCCCGATCGTGAAACCGTCGGAATGGCCGACACCGAGTTCGAAGAGTTTCGGCACTATTTCGAGAGGCTGCCCCAACACCTAAAGGCGCCTCTCTCCAATTACACGTGAGTAGCGACCTGGGACGTTTACACGACGAGAAAACGCATTTCCGAGCTTGCTATGACCCACGTCCCTGATATTAGCTGTCAGAGGGCACAAGCGTATTTATTTTTTATCGAGGCAAGATCTTGATGAAAATTGGACTGCAAAACTGTCACCGTGTGCCACGTCGATGTGATCCTGAACGGATTTTACTGGGCGATGTTTAGACTGCAGTTGCGTTCATGTAAATTCGAGTGACTGGGGCCGATCGAACCGTTGAATGGAAGAGTATTTTCGGTTGTTAATCGGCTTGTAGGAATGATTGGCGGGCTCGTCGTGTGTTTCTTATGTTAGAGTGGAGTATGACGAGTTTGGATTGTACTGGGGATGGTAGGATGATGTTGCTTCGTGTCCATCTGGGAAGTCTGGTCACGTTATGTCGCTAGAGGTTGGACGGTTGAATTCGGTTGAACGTAAAATGAGGACTGCGGTAGATTATGTAGGTTTTGTTTTATTGTTTGGTATTTGAATTGCATGGAATCTGTAGATTAATGGTGGTATTTGAGAGGGAAGTGTCTTTAATTGATTATCCTCGATGCAATATAATTAGTTGCAAGGGGGGTTGCGTTACTCGAAAATTGTGACAAGGTTACGGAAAAAAGTATTTGGTGATTATTAATGTTCCTTCTAGAGTCTGGTCGTAAGATGTAAAAGATTGAGTTATTTAAGGAGGATCGATTTACTGACGGGACTTTGTGTGAATGAACGTGTATGATATGTACTGATAATGGGGATTATTGTGAATTGGAAGCTGGCTCTATATCATTAGGAACACAGATGCATAGTTTAAACGTTGTTAATAGGTCGAGTAGGTTTTGTCAAATATGACGCAATTTTTCTGGCAGTTTATAATAACCTTTTCATACATGATTCCTTCTGGACTATTTTTGCATTTTTTAAATTTATGTCGATTCATTGAATGTCGACAGAATCGATACATACTGGTAATATGAAAATTAGACTGCGGATTTTATGCATTTATAGCCTAGAGAGCGATGTGAAATACAATGAAGGATCAAATTTTCATCGGATGCAACGAGTTTTCTATTTCATTCTGAACCGAATAAGATATTTAACATTCGAACTACCAACCAAGCCAAAATGACTTGTCAGTATACTTTTATAACGATGATTACAATTACAATGTTATAACAATACATTTTCTCAGATATTTTTCAACTTTTATTAATTACGATATGAAATTGAAGAAATTAGTTAATTCATAAGTTTATAAATTTCAAAAGTCTGTCATGTTTTTCGACCGATCGAAATGGATATGCGTTTATCGTCGGTAGTTCTAATGTTAAGAGAGTAAAATAATTTCTACATTTGCTCTTGTCTTTACGTATTATTTTGGAAAATGTAATTTCGTATAAAAATCCGCAGGCAATAATGTTTGAACTTTGTCCGTTCGAATGTCGACAGAGCATTAGCTACGTATTAACGTGCCGATCACATTGCAGTCTGCATCTATTACGTAGCGTTGCTTTCACCCGGTGTGTTGCACTTTTGGGTGGAAATTAGGGGGCTAAGCCGTGGATGCATCGGAAAGATACGCGACGGAGGCGCGGTCGATGCTTATGTCCCTGTGTGTGAAATAAATTTAGTGCGAAAAGAAGCAATCTCCGTAGAGTCACTTCATCTATAGGATCATGGAAAAATAACTGAACTCTTTCAATAACTAATAAATAAAACACTATATCTGCTTAACCCATGTGCACTGTTCGAATCAATTTGATCTATATTTAGGCTTTAATTTTGAATTATATTCTTTATCAGAGAAATTTGTAAATCAATTTTACGTCAGTAATTTGCATATGTAACAATAAAACGATCTGTAAGTATATTTCCTGAATACGATTTTAGTTTATAGATCAAGTTTAGTTCAAGGAATAGTAGTTCAATGCAATAATTGAGGGGCTACTATAACAGAAACGACCCTTGTCAAATATTTCGATTTATGTGATTTGATTCTACATAGTAGTCAATTAAGATTCTTAAAGCTGCCAGAGTAAGTATATCTCTTTACTTATTTTGTTTAGTTTCTTTCCTTATTTTTGTTTTAGTTTAGACCCTGTTTAATTCGAGGATCGGTAATGCGACAATTTATTGAATAGTGCACAAGGGTTGAAAGGTACTGAATATTTTTGTATATTAATACTAACCGTACCGAGAATTTTATATACCTATTTGCACCGTATTTAAAACCGGTCATTTGGCCGGCGGTCGGTACGGTTAGTGTTAATACAACAGACGCAGTATACACGAAAGTCTTGCAATCACAGGTTCATTAAAAAATGACTAAATACTCCCAATGGCTTATTACAGATAAACTAATCCAGTTTAAGAAGAATTGTCAGAGTACTTGTATAAAATTATTCGAAATATACATATATTCTTAATACAGAATGATTAAAAAGTAACCAAATATATACATTGAAAATTAACAACATTGTATTTTATTACAGATAAACTAGATTTATGTAAAAACAGACTAAACAGAGTGTTCTCATCTACTTCTAACACTCCGAAATTAAATGTATTTAAAGTTTTGTGCATAAATCAGATCAAAGTACAGTTTCAAATGTAACTTAGATATTAAACAATACATTTTTGAAAGTGTTCAGTTAATAGTAAATATGGCCTGTTTAAAATGGCTGTAACAATTAAATGAAATATTATATTTGAGTTGCTGTACTACTTAATTACTTAATTACGTAATTAAAAATTATGACTCATAGACGATTACCGTTTTCAATGAAATTACGTTACTAAGAAAAATGATAGGTCGGCAAGATTAAAATTTTTGTATTTGTCGCGGTCAAGACTAATACTCTCAACAGTAACATGCTTCAAAAATACAGTGATAGGTATGTGCCATGTGGAAGTTTATTTATTAACCACGGGCGAGCTTGACCCGCCACCGAAAAAGGAATAAAATAAAATCGATACCAGTCCATCCGATAACTACGCGAAATTATATCCGCTCTATCTGTCACTCTTGGTTATTCGTCTTTTACGCGAATCACGTCTGGTTATTAATGGCCCGCAATCGCGTTCAGCTTTTATCGTTAATTTGATCTAATCAGATGTCCACATTTCTTTGGCGGCAGTGAATTATCTTTAAATAAGTATCTTGAAAACAATGAGACACAGGGGCTTTATAAAACTCATGACATTTTAGACGTTGACACGAACTGTCCATCTAGAAGAGTGTTTTGGAAGAAGAGCAAAACATTTAGGGACATGGAGTACCTACACAAGTTCAAATAAGCCCAAAATTTCCTATTAGATACTTTTTTCGACTTACACCTGCGAAGAAGTTCCTCAAAGACGGTAAAGTTTTCAAGGTACTCGTAGATTTTTTTCTGTGAAACATTTTTCATAAAAAAACTGGAAGAAAAATGTAACTTAAAACGATCTTTTTTTTATATTTGATTGCTTTTTTCTCATCTTTGTTTCGATTTATCCTCGCCAAGAATAATTTGCAGACGTATGTTGATAGGACATCTTTCGCTTATTTCTGTTATCACGATGGGAACCTAAATTATTTGACCATTTTTCGGGTATTCTTGCACAAAGTAGAAAAAAGTTTGGTAAAATTACCGCTGAATCGAACTTGCATACAAGCACCGTACGTTGCGAATCTGAATTAAGATAACAGCGTTGTTTACCTGTTGGTCAACAGTATTCGAGTGTTTCTTGCTCGTGACGAAGTGTTCCTTGAGAGTTCTAACGTGTCAGCTCGCTGAGCTTTGATCCAGTTGTCGGTTAAATGGATAATATTTTAACAGAAGACGTACCGGAGCACGACGTATCACATCCACTTCGAAATTTCAATCGAAACAATCCGTCTGCACCATCTACGAGAACCGTCAGTCATTCAAATTTCAACTGTCTGCTATGCGACAAACCAAAATAACGATTTTACAAAATAATTATAATAAAAAGTGTTAACTCTTTCACTTGTTCTTCTATGATCCGTCATAATTTCACGTTATACAGGGTGGTCCACGTAACGGTGACAAGAGTACTTCCCTTGCGGTTGTTATAACGATTGAATAGTTTAAAAAATCTATTTTCTACTAGCAAAATCTTATCTTGGACTGCTACAAATTATCTCCAGTACCTAGTTAAATATTTTCTTAAACGAATATATGTATTCCTTTACATAAAATCAATTCATATCATCATTCTACGCAAAGAAGTATTAACAAAAGACAGTCGAAAAAGAAATAATTTATAAGACATTTCAAATCAACGCATTCATTAAACTCTCGGATGGCGATGTTTAGGTCTATTTTAACCTAGGAGCTTACAGAAAAATGTGTAGTTGTTTATATTGGTATTTTATAAAAAAAGATTGCATATATTCAAGAAATTCGTTTCAAGACACAACTAAAGACAAATGAGTCTATCTGGATCAACGCACAGCTATCTATTGGGTCATGAAAAGCACCCACCTTTCGAGGGTTAACAAAGACGCTCGCAACCTCTTTCCGTACATTATCTACGTCTGATATAAGGATGGCATGTAACTGGTAATGCATCCGAGTAGAAAAAATAAATCGAAAATGCAAAATGAAACTTTTTATATGGAGGTCCGTGTTCAAGAAAATCGAGTTTGAAGATTCATCTAAAACGCGGTTGTTGCAATAAGTAGACACATAAGATGTTCAAAGTCGATTTTCTCGAAAGTCGGGTTCCATATGAAACAATTTTATTCTGTATTTTCGACTTATTATTTCACGTAGAATTATTCCCTAACCTGATATACCAGTAGTTACACGACACCCTGTATGTCTCAATCTATTCATTTTTCGATCATCATTACGATGACCATACGTCCTTCATTTAAGAGGACAGTCCTTTATTTCACTGCTCTGTCAGAATGGTTAGTTTCCTTTTTATTTTGTGAACTGAAATAGTAAATCGAACATAAATATAAATGACGGCGAAATATTTGATGAAGTTTCGTGTATTAAAAGTTATGTCACCAGTGAGAAGATCGAAGAATGGCGACAAAATGACAAATACTGCTAACGTATAGTAGATAGGTTAACCCAATTAAAAAAGGAAACATTGAAAGCACGCATTTATACTAAATGCAACTTTGACATAAATTGTATTTATGAATTTTTAAAACACAAAGCTGATTTATTAAAAAAAAGGGCCATTCTTCTAAAAAGTATCAAAATTAACCTTTTTTTTAAATATGAAACAATTTCTGATTTGTCCTTTATTACCTTCAAAAAAATATGGTCGTCATAATCATCGTCGAAACAAACAAAATACAGTAAATTTTCGATTAATGCTCGAAACGCGGGACCACTTTGGAGCAGTTATCGCAGACGGACACGATTTCTGCACTTCATGAATTGTGTCAATTCATGAACTGCATTTCGAACCAAGTTTCAGTGTAGAACCTCCCAGTACAGTAAATCCTCGACGAGTGTTCGAAGGCTCCTCGGTACTGAACATTAAATATTTCATAAATTAATGACCATATGCGGCTGAAACAAATGTCACTGGCTTCAGAATTGCAAGCTCTATCGCTATGTTCAACCTGATTAAAAATACAGCGTTATACCTGGGGACTTCTCCTTATCAGTGCCGACGAGCATTCGAACATTCATCGAGGATTTATTGTAGCGGGGATGAGTAAGAAGTAGTTAACGTAGAAATCCTTCCGAGCAGTTATCGAGAATTTACTGTGCACGTTCTTAATCCATTTAACTCCATCATTCACCCTCCTTTCTTCGAGTCCAACCAGGAAACAAGGATCAACGTTCATGAACTATTGTTTCTGTCTGACAGGCTTGTTCACGATGTCATGATAGATGATTCCCCGACCTCGTCGCAGGGCAGCGATGCTGAGGTCGGCAGAGCCTGCGACGGAGTCGCGGCTGATTCCGAGGACGAGGACGTGGTTGTGATACACCGACACGATAACCAGAGCGGGCACACGTCGGGGGACGAGAGCGAGGATCTCGATCATAATTGTTCGATCGTAGCCGACAGCGACTTCAGGTTGGTAACATCGTAAGTGTGTAAATACCGTTTTTTCCTTTTGCCTGTGAACACGTCGTTAGACAATTCTTAGAGTTTCGTTACTGTTGATCGAATGACTGTGAGATTAATCGGTGAATTATAGAGGTGTGTAAATTATAGAACTTGAAGTAGAATGGAATACAGGGTAAGGCGGACATTAAAGTGGCCCCAAATGGAAAATCAACTTTTTAAATCCTTAACTACTATGGTGAAATTCAAATACGTTAACACTGGCGTGTTACCCGAAGTGTAATTAAGTGTAATTAGGCCAACACGTGTAATTGGTAAATTATAAGACTTCACCTAACAAAAGACTACTGAGGCACTTAGCCTAATATGCTACTTGAAAGCGAAATTATGACAAATTTTATACTGTTGGGGATACTCCAGAATCCAACTATAGCAGTTAAGGGTTAAAGTTATATTTTGTATTTAATATTATTCGTTAATTGGTAAAATTGTTGTATTTTCAAGGTGGAAAAATCGTTAATATACCATACCAAATGTAACCAAAATGTACGGTACATTATTATCAAATAAAAATCTAAAACTGGATTTTGCGTTTAGGTCCGGTTTTATGCGCATCACCATTGTATTATGAGTACGAACTTCTTTTTTTTTATAAATGACGGTTTATTTATAGGAGGCATGTGTACCATTTCTATTTTTTATGAGTTTGCATTAAAAAGTCAAATGAAATCAGAGATATTCACTTGTACTTGTTCTGATTAGAATGTCGAAATTCTAGTAGGGTCTGTGACGGGCAGTTTGCAAATTAATACTTTGACTACCACAGTGAAAAACACCGCACGTAACCAGACACTTTATTTCGTTTTTTGTCATAAATCGTCGATAATATACATATGTGTTTAGTTAATAGAGGCTGTGGGTCTTGCTTTAAATTATACTGCGACATTAATTTTACACAAAAATCTTGTAACGGTATTTAAATAATCCAGCCTTTTTGTAATGCACGTGTCACCACCATGTTTAGATGATGTTGCAGTCAAAGTGTTAAATGGTGGTAGCGAACGTCTTATGACGGATTTCGCTGATGTTAAAGACTAAATTCTCAATTTAAAATTGTAATTTTTGTGAAGTTGCGTGATAGTAATATATATATGTAAAATATTAGCGTCAAATTAATGTATCAATTAGAATATTGCAAGAATAAAATATTTTTTACCGTAATTTCTTTACGTTTCTCTAAAGAAAACAATAAATTGTAGGAAAATTATTAGATTACGTTTAGTCGAATAATTTACACACCTCTGCACGTATAAATATGTATAACGTATGAGATTGTAATTGATCATTCAACTAGCTATTTTCGTAAAATTTTGTGTATGGATAATCCATAGTGATTCAGATAATCGATCTTCTAATTGCATTCGATAGTGTATAGGGTGTCCTAGAATTTTCTGCTCGAGAAAAATATACATATCTATTATCCGAAAGAGGAATATATTACATACACATTGATTTAAATAAAAGAGGTTAGAAAAAAGTATAATGTCCTGGAAATAATAAATTTGAAGTAAAAAAACATGATATATTAAAAAGAATTAATGACAAGTGATTAATAGAGACTATGCTGATTTTTTTTATATGGTAACTTTAAATTGTAGTTGATCAATTTTCATAGATTATTTCGTACTTTAGTTACAATTACAATGAACCCATTACAAGTGTCTATTTACGTAACACCTTGTTTCTGCGTCTACATACAGAACGCATTGATACAATGTGGAACACCCTATACATGATTCAACTCTTGTTTCTAATATAACTCAACTTCAAACAGTTAACATTGTTAATTCTTTATGTCTAGATAAATCTTCTTGTAACTTTTGCATGGAAGAAGGAATGAACTTTTTCTCAAATTCCTGCAAATCTTTTAAACAAAACCTTTCCCATAACTCCTCAAGGTCACGATTGTATTTATGTCTCCTCTATTTTTGTTTCTTAAAGAAAGGATATCGATACTTTTTCAAGTTTAGAAAAGCATCGTGATAAAGGCAAGTTTGCATTTAAGTTCCTTAGAATAGTAACTGGTAAAGTGTATTTCGATATCCTAGCATCTCACGTCCCTTAAAAAGAATATCCTTTCACAAATGCATTGGAATTAGATTACATAACATCTGAATCGAAATATGGGATATGAAATACAGGTAGCCCTCCTACAACACGGTTTCGCTCTAACATGATAAGAAAATTGCGAAAACTTTTGTACAACACTGTACTTCTACAGTACTGGATAACATGATTTTTGTTTGGATACACAGCACATCAAGTTTCCAATTGCCGACGAAACTGGGCTTTGGTGGAAAAAATGCCCAGTAGAACCTTTATACCGAAAACAGAAAAAACTACACCTGGATTTAATGTGTCTAAAGATCGTATAACGCTACTTTTGTGCAGTAATGCGTGGGGGGACTTTATGACAAAACCCTTGCTAGTTTATAGATCTCTAAATCCCCGTGCACTTAAAGGCGTAAATAAAAACACCTTACCGGTATATTGGACAGCAAATCCTAGAGCTTGGGTGACTGGAAATTTATTTAAAGATTGGTTTTTAAATTGTTTTGTGCCAAACGTTGAAAATGATTTAAAACGGAAAAATTTGAGCTTCAAGGCGCTATTACTATTAGATAATGCTCCATGTCACCCACAAGATTTGAGTCATCCCAACGTCAAAATAGTGTTCCCACCACCTAACACTACTTCGTTGCTCCAACCATTGGATCGAGGTATTATTTATACCTTTAAAACTTATTACATAAGAAGAGCATTACAGTGGATTTTAGACGTAATCGATTCGAAATCAATTAATGTAATGGAAGCTTGGAAGCAATTTTCAATTAAGCACTGCATCGACATTATATCTTTGTCGCTAAAAGAACTAAAAACATCAACGTTAAATGCATGTTGGAAGAAGATATGGCCATCTTCAGTGGAAATAGAGAACGTGCTTGAATCGTCAGAAAATGAAATTGGTGGCATATTAGAACTTGCTAAATCGACCGGAGACGAAGGCTTTGTGGATATGGCTATTGAGGACGTTCAAGACTTATTAGTGGAAGAAGAAGTTGACGAAGCGGATTTGATGGAAATGGCATCCCAAGTTGGAAATCAAATCGATTCTGAGGACAATAGCACTGATGAAGATTGTAAAGTTAATAATTTAACATTAAAAAAATTAGAAGAAGGCCTAAGCTTAGCTGAAAATTTTGAATCATGTTTCCTGAATGCAAACCTTTCCGCTGAAAGAAGCCGAAAATTCAAAAGGAAGTTGCAAAATTGTCTATCTTCATACTATGAAATGTACAATGACCTTGTAAGAACCAGCAAACAAACCAAAATTACAGATTTTTCAAAGAGGATAGAAGATGCAAAAAATCTAAATGAAGAAGAAGGTTCAGAAAGTGAAGGTGATATCGTCCAACCGAAAAAATGTTCTCGTTTGATTGTATTGGGTAGTGATGAGGAAGAAATTTGTTAAATTAAGGTTACATTAAATAAAAATGATATTTTTGTTTCTTTTTTTCGTTTTGTGTTATACAAACATTTATATTTTTAATAAAAATTAAGTTGCTTACATGAAATTAAAAAAAAGGTTTTTAATAAGTTTTCGGAATGAAACCACCCTTTTTGTACCGGCTCTGGGTCTCATATAACACGGTTTCACACAACACGGCATTTTCTAGGAACCTATCTACCGTGTTATAGCAGGGTTACCTGTATATGCACCCATACAACTTTCAAAATTGAATTTCCAATTATATTAATTAACACGTTGACAAAGGTGGACATAATATTATTACGTACTTTTGTTTCTTTATATTCTTGTAATTTTAAGATGTATGTGGAATGTAGAATTTCAATATTTTCACAGAATACAATCGTAAGCATAATCAATACGGGCACTGTTAGGTGATTTCACTGCATGGTAAAGGAACCTTCACATACCTCTATGCTAACTCGATGAAAATTTTACGAAGATCATACGATGATACCAGTTCATTCTTAAATTGTAAACGCAGATGTTCAGCTTATGATCAAATTTAAACTGATATTACTGGTTGCACCAATAAGTAATCCACTATGGTCCACCAGAGTTAACTCTCAAGGACACGGGTGACATATTTCGTACGTCACCGGTACCGAGAAGTCTTTTATTTTTCTAAATTTTTTTACTCGACTAATGTTTATTTTTCATTACAATTATTTACCATTGAAAATAGAAAATTATTAAATTAGAAGATAAACAAAATACCTTTTAAAGGTACAAAAAACAAAAATGGCTTATTCACGGTACGTGTCTTTAATTATGCTCAACAAATACGTATGTACATAAAAGTATAATTCCAAATTTTTAATTTCCATAAGGCTTACCTAGAGTTATTTACATCATTTCGTCAAGAGAATTTGATTGCGAAGCATAGTAAAAAACAACTTCATAAAGTCATTCACTTTGTACCAGCTGCTTATTCTTTCTTGGAGAGACAAGAAATTTTCATAAATAGAACGATTACTGGAAATTTCGTTTGGTATAATCGTGCGATGAATAAATATTTGAGTATAGGCAAATAACTTTTAAAAGTGACAGTGATGAAGAATATGAAAGAATATGAAAACATTCGAACAGAGGTGTATTCGTAATTGAATTGTATCCTATAAGTTCCAAATGTAAATTACTAAACAAAAAATAAAGTTCCATAAGCGTGGCAATACAGTTTAAATTCGGAATACTTTTCCGCTTTTCCCATCGTCAAAATGGCGTAAGATGATAATATACAGACGAACCACGAATAATTATTACGAGAACATCAGAGTTTGTGTTATTTCGAAATAATAAATAAAAATAGTAGTCTACTTACTGGTATAACGAGCACTAGCAAAACAATTTGCGAAAATTTCGAGTATACAGGCAGATGTTATGATCCCGTTCTCAATGCATTAACTCCTTCTAAAATCCCAATCAATACACTTCGAACGGCATGGTGAAAGGTAGCTTAGCTCACTACACAACTACCCTTGGGTGACATTAGCTTGTTCGGTGGACTGAGCAGCAGGGGTCGATCGGCAGGCGTCGGTGGACCGGGTCCTGGTGGAGGCACCACCACCATTTCCGGTTCCGGAAACGGCGGCAGAGACAGCGTCGTCAGCGACGTCGGTGACTCTTGTTCAAGTTTGAGCTCCTGGCCAACGCCGGAACACGTACCGTTGAATCGCCCTGGAAGCGGTGGCAACGAGCGTAGACGTCGGAGGTTACCGGAAATCCCCAAAACCAAAAAATGTAAGAGAATTAAATGCAAAAAAATTCCGTAATTCACTGATTTTCCGTTTATGGTTGTACACCACCTTGTTGACCTAAAAAAACGTACATTTATTGTTTTGTTTTAATTATTTTTATTTAAGGGGTGTACACCACCTTGTAGGCCTAAAAAATTGGTTAATTAAAAATTTGGTTTTTCTGGTAATTATTGAGTAAAATATTGGGATCTTTTTAAGTGAGGCAATTTTTTAATTTTATTTTCATACTCAGAGGATCTCCGAAAATATTTATCCGCTTAACTTGAAATCTCGGCACATTATTTCTTATAAAATTATCTACATAGGACGTAGCATATAATTTTTTAGTAATTTCAAAAAATAAGGAAATTGCAGCTTTATAAAGAAGAAATAATTTTTATTACTGAAAAATATCAAACTTAAAAGTTCATAAAAATTCATCAAATTTAAATATGAAGAAAGTTGTATGCTACGTAGTAGATAATTTTATAAAGGATAATGTGTCCACATTTGATGTTGACGGGATGAAAAGTTTCGGAGATCTGCTGGGTATCAGCTAACAAGATCCTGCCAAGTATGACGACAGTCAATATATAAACACACCATTTTGTAGTGTTAAATAATAAATAATGTATCAAAATAACATTAAAATATTACGTAACATCTTTATGTAATATTTTGCTCAATAATTACTTCAGAACAAATTTCAAAATTTACCTATTTCTGTTAGGCCTACAAGATGATGTACTCCCCCCCCCCTTAATGCACGTACTCAAATATTCAATATAATGTCAACTCGCTTAGTAATTCAGGTACTCAACAGAAATTGATTCGAATAAGTAGATTATGGAAAACAGGTATCCTACTGTATTGATAACGTAGTCTCGTCTGAAACACGTTCTTAACATTTAAAGTTACTCTGGTCCAGGAAATTGTCTATAAAAAAACGTTACATTTATCTTTTCGAATGAAAATGTCAGACGATAATACCCCAGGCTGATCTCACATGCTGATCCATTACCGCTGCGATCAAGGTGTCATTCGAGAATGACATGACCTTAAGCGTGCAAGGTGGTCTCCGTTACGAATCGACTATATCCTATGTATTTCTTCGTCGCCTGTTTGGATTCGAGGATCTTGAAAGATATCACGAGCTCAACCGCAGAATCGTTGACCGCAACGATAGAAAATCCATAATGACATCTACTTACGTCACACGTCACTTGTTCCAGCCTCGTTACATCTAGCCGAGACCATATTAAGTACTCCCTCGCTGGTTCCCTACGATGGTCACGACCGTATTTGATCGTATCAATGCGTGTCGATCGCGTGTTAATTGTTCGATAGTAGTATATCAAGAATCTTGGTACGTTGGATCTTCGATAGTTTTTGAGTGTTTAGTAATTATTTCGGAAGCAGGAATACACAGTCGAATCGAGTTTCATTAGTATAGTAAATCCTCGATAAGTGTTCGAAGGCTAGTCGACACTGATAGGGAGAGGTCCCTAGGTGTAACGCTGACTTTTCCATGAGGTTTAGCACAATGATAGAGCTTGGAATTCTGAAGCCAATGAGATTTGTTTTAGCCATATATGGCCAGTAGTTATTGAAATATTTCATGTTTAATACCGTGGAGCTTTCGTACACTTATCGAGGATTCACTGTGTACCCATATAACGATTACGGATGATATTAAGTTCGTGTGATCCAAACGTTTGACAGAATGATTCTCCTTTTCAGGTCTGCCTATCGGTCAAACGTCGATGCAGTCCTCGTCGTCACTGGCGGACGAACTGAGCGCGGCCGGTGGCGGCTCGACTTCGAGCAGGCCCCATTTAGTGTTACGAAAATGTCACTCGAGGCTTCGTCATGAAGACAGCTCGCCTGACAGCGAACGAATGGCGACTGACAGCGGCCATTCCACTGCACACTCGCCGGAAAACGGGCCGAAAAGCGTGTCTCCCATACCATGCAATACCCTGCAGAACACGGACTCCGTCTCGCCTAGCAGTACGCCAGGTGACATTACGATTTTTCTTTCTTTTTAAAAAGACACTGGTTAAGTTTCATTAATTTTCTTATTCATATTAACCCTTTCAGTACTGAATTATCTAAAAATTACGAAAGAAATACTTTGCTGCATTTTTGTGTATATTACGTAACATATAGGTGATTCACAAGAACATTTTAACATTTTGAAAGTGTTCAATCCCATTTTTCATTTGTTGCAATTTGACAACTTTTTTACCTTTGTCACGGTTATATAGGTATAATAATTCCCATTCTAATGTTATTATATGTATATAATAAAATCGAATTTTTTTTATCTTTGATCAGTAAACCCACTTGAAATATTTGAAAGATATTAGAGTTGTGTAAGTGTTTACTGTGTTCGTAACGATGCTCAACACTTGAATTCCATCAAATGAAAGAGGCAAGGGACCTATAATCTTATTTCACCGATAAGCTTATAAATGCACATTGAAAGTGTTATAGGATAGACAGAGGTGAATCGGATCATTTTCTGTTTGATAGTAAAAATAATACTAGTCAAAGCTGAGAAAGCTAATTGGTTATCATAAAATCGTAATTAGTACGCATTAACTTGAACAATAATAATCAAAAAATTAAAAAACCTAAAAATCTTTCTTTTTTCAAAGAAAAAAACCAAAAAGTAAGAAATATCCGATTCGCTCCAAAAGTTGGAACGAATCGGATAATCCAGAAATCTTTGAAAAAACTTAAATTTTCATAAAAAAAGATCTTCATATTAACTTTAAAAAATATAATTTAATGATAATGAGGCCAACTCACACTACTTGGCCCGTACATAAGTCGCAAGCATAGTGCCCTTTAACACCACCTCTATCAGTACATACCTACAATTCTCGTGAGATCACTCTTTGCAGACATTGCACTATACATGTACAATCTTCTTTCATTTTTTCTGGACACCATGATCCTTGATTGGTCTTATTAATGTACTTACGAACCATGTGTATATAAATAATTATCACATTTATAATCATAAAAATAGTCAAACGAAGAAAAAGAGTGATCCAATTTAGCCCAAATAACGTGATCCGATTAGCCCCATACACGAGGACTTCAAATTGAATAGCATACATAGACGAATTATGATACAATAATCTAAAACATATGAAATACTAAAGTTGGGCATCATACAAACTAATAACAATAAACACTTTTGAATTTTTTAAGCTTACTTTTTTATTTTAAATACGAAATTGCAGATTACGTATCTTAGATTCGCACCAAAATTATAACGTTCGCACGCGTTCGTCTCAATGGCAACATGTGCCAGCAGTGCCAGCAGTAAACAACTACGTAAAACAATTGATGGGTTATTGGATTGGGTGTGGGACAAGGATGACGTAATATGAACAATCAAAATGCTCGTCTCCAGAAGGATTTAACAAATATGGACTGAATTCTTATTTTGATCCGATTCGCCCTGTGATCCGATTAGCCTCGATCTACCTTTCTATCTATACAAGACTGGAAGAAACCATCACATACTCAGGGATATAAAAAAATACATGATACTATTATTTGATTTTGTAATTTAGAATACGTAGCCATATGGCAACAATGGAAATGAAAGGCTTTGAGAAGAAACCAATGCAGTGAAACATTTAAATTATTTTTGTCGTATCGAAACTCTTGATTAAACAAACGATGATTCTATTCGATTCCTGTTACATATAAATTGATTTACGAAGTTATGAAATACGAATAAAAATTCAAGAAAATATGTTAACCTTCAATTGATCAAGTGGAAATCTTATAACTTATTACCAAATTGCGGAACTTTAGGCAAAATAATATTTTTCGAAGTGATTTTTAACGGTGGATGTGAAGATTAAATTTTCTTCCATTTCGTAAGGATTTTATTATGACTAGATTAAGATAGAAAATGTATAAGATGTGATATTAGCTTTACCATTTATTTATCATATTTCACATAGTTGTAGGTATATGATATAAATGTATATGAATCTGCAGTCTACTCTTATTTCTTATTCGCACAACTACATAATTGTTTTGAATTCTCATCTAACAGAACATCGAAATAAACAAACATCTTTTTAAGTGACTATCGAATAAAAGTAAAATATCCTACGAATATTTATAGGGTTCCTCAGACCTCACCTGACCAGTTAAGGGTTACATTCTCGTTTATCTCGTTAATTAATAATTCGCTGTTGTTTCAAAAGGTAGCGGAGGTGTGCCGTTTACTCAACTGGAGTTACTCGAGGCGACGCATCGAGGACTGCACAAATTCGTGTCGAGACATCACGACGAGATCGATCTTGAAATCGGCGATCCTATCTACGTTCAGAAGGAGGCTGACGATCTGTGGTGTGAAGGTTCGTTGCATCGAAATCCCGTTTTCAGTTGATTTAAATTTAATCATACAAGTTAGGAATAAGTTCATGGCACGATCGGACGAGGAATTAAACGCGTAATAAATTTCTTCGCTCGAGATTTTGCTTCTGAGAAAGTCGAGTTTGAAGATTTATGGTATGATAAGTAGAAACGACCAGTAGCGAACCGACACTCTATAAATGGCCATAACAATTTCTTGGAAAGGACGTTCTAATTGCAAAATTTTATTCTCAACTTACGACATACACTGCCGGCTAAAATTTGGAACTATTCCGTGAGTTAATGAAAATAGAGATTTTTTCTTTGGAATAGAGCAGGCCTGGCCAACACGCGGCCCGCCAGGCGATTTTATATTTCTATTGAAACTTTTGTTTCCCGTTGTATATATACAAAAAAGTGCGACTTCGAACTCCAGTTCTATATTTGATATCGACGAACGCCAAATGTTACTGAAAGAATCGGTTTTGCACTTAGTAATGTAAGAGAGTGGAATGATGACAATACTTATGTTACATCCCAGAGATATTCCAACTTAAAATATTTTGCACAACGAGTTATAAGTGCTTTTGGATCCACATTTGTTCGTGAAACATTTTTTTCGAAGATGAAATTTACAAAGAGTTCATCACGTGCTTCATTAACTGATGCCAATTTAGAAAACCAGCTAAGATGTGCAACGTCGAACATAAATATAGATTTACAAAAATTAAGTGAAAGAAAGGATAAACAAATATCTCCTTAATTAAGACCCGAGAGTTAATTATATTGAATCATAGTATAACAGTAAAGTTTTATACAATCAGTCTTTAATACAAGTGTATGTAGTGTAGTGTTGTCGCATGTTGCTTGGAGTAGTATGTAAAGGCAGTACATTTTACGTAAGAATGTATTTATTTCTAAAATATTGGTGACATATGTAGTATTAAGATGTCTTCAACTAATTAGAATTGCAAAACAAAAATAAATTAATAACAACAAAATAAAACTAAATGAAATAAATTCAATTTATAAAAAAAAACAATTACTAATAATTATGCAGAGTGTGATATTTTTATTGATGAATGAAATTGATCAATAAAAAAAAAAAAATGACGTATCTCAGATGTCAAATGTACCTAAAAGTTTAATTTTTGGTTTGACGTCTTAGACACGTCATCCGCTCTTAGGGGAAAAAAGTGAATGACGTGTCTCAGACGTCAAATGTACCCAAGGGGTTAAGAGGTCATGCTCAGCCAGGAGACCGAAAAAAGAGTGTTCTTTGAGAATTTTTTTCTCACAAACTATACGATCTTTTTCAAAAAATGTATTTATGTTTCAAAGACTGCAGTTTATAGATTATAAGGTAATTTTTTTTATTTAAAAATATTTATTAGTAAATAAATGGTGAGCGATCTCCCGGATGTCTCTTCACAAAAAGTGGTCTGCCGTGATCACTCTAACTTCGTAACGGTTCATTTGAAATTAAAAATTCAGTAAGATTTATGTAATGGAAGAACCAATCTTTTCCTTGAACGTGGGGTTTCTCGAAATATCGATTAGAAACAAAATGGCGGACATTTTCCTGAAAAAGTGCGATTTTCACCTAAAAATCACTCGTTTCTGGTCAATTAAAAAAAAGTATGGAACGAAAAAAATCCTTCGTTCAAAGACAAGTTTTTCTGATTTGAAATAAGGCGTAAAAGGTTTCATGTAAATCGACACAGTAGTTTTCGAGAAATATTGATCACCGATTTGAAAAATGTAGTTTCGAGAAAAACGCGTTTAAAGTTTCAAGTCAAGCTTACACTTATATAAAATGTTCATTTTTTAACGCCTGTAACTCTGTCATTTTTAGTTGGATTACCTTGAAACTTGCACAGACTATTCCCGAGATATTGTACTTAAAGAAAATGTAGAAAGTGAAAAATCGATTTTTTTTTAATTTTTGACTGATCATGATCCCTTAAGTCCGATCTCACTGGATACAACCGACTCTTTACCGGATATAATACGTCGTGACACTACAAGTGACTGTACTATTCTGGCCTCCGAGGGTTGAAATCAGAGGTGGTTTATAGTCCCAAAGCTGGGTGAGGTTTCATTAAAATTTCTTTATAAGGAAATCTTAACGGTCGCGAGTGAATCATGATTCTGTCTTTAGGTTACTATCCAGTTGGTCGAGATTACGCTCCCCTATTACTATAAGGAATAAACAGACAGAGTTTTAGGGCGTTTTCCGTTGCCAGGCGCGCGGTAGAATACGATTGAAAATGAAATTATTCTCTATACGTAACAAAAGTTTCATCTTTTGCTCGGTTACACCACGACTATTCTTCCCGACATGTATTCGTCATACTAACTAATCTATGTTTCAATTCGAAGGCGTGAACCTCAGAACAGGTCGTCAGGGTATCTTCCCGTCTGCTTACGCGGTCGACATGGATTACAGTGACTTTGATCCCTCGGCACCGAAGGTGAAGAGGGAACGATACCTCCTTGGTTACCTGGGATCTGTGGAGACCCTGGCGCACAAAGGTACCGGTGTCGTTTGCCAAGCGGTCCGAAGAATCGTCGGGAATTCCCAGGAATTGCCTGTCTCCCAGAGCTGTATCCTGGAGGTGTCCGATCAGGGTCTTCGGATGGTCGATAGAAGTAAACCACGGGTAAACTCTCGACTCTTTCTATCTACTAAACTGTAAACTCGAATTTATTGCGAAAGAAAGCTGAGATAGATGTAAATGAAGCAATTAATAATCGCGACCTCATATAAATACTAAGGTCCGTTCCACGAGAGAAAGTATATATGTACTTGCTTGCCGATCCCGCTCGCCACTTTAAGGAAGATCATGGGGAAAAGCTGCGCAGAACAAGTACCTTAGTATAGATTATGAATGTCTATGCAAATTAACATTTCTTATAGGTTAAATTCTAAAAACAGGCACTGACTACATAGAGATATTTATTCCGCCTTTTTAATAATTTAATTATGTTGTTAATTAGGTAAATGGGAACGTTATTAATCCTTCGATTAGGGGAGACCAGGGTTGAAAATAACAGTTTTTGGTTCTCATGAAATTGAAAAGTCTATAGTTTAGCTAGAGATTTAATGTTAATTTATACGGGTAAGTTGGAGATTCAAGATTAGTTCTTTAGCGATGAAATGTTTTTCAATTAAGCAGAATTAGCTAATAAATACAAAGAATCGACATAACATTATAGTTTTCTCTTTAATTGACTCAACATAACATTATTTCTAAATCAATAGGTACTCGACGTAACATAAGTTACCGTTTTTTAATTAGCACAACACAACATTATCTTCTTAACGAAATCAATTATTTATTATGATTAAGAATTGCCATATTTTATTAATTATTTGTTATCATAGCGCAGTCTCTTTGATTTAAAAAGTTATAAGTCCTGTTACAATTTATGTACCTCCGTTACTTTCAACCTTGGTATCCTCTACTGCACACTTTATTAAACTGTCTTCCTGAATGTCAGACGTATGATTTTTATTACTCGATTGTAAGGTGTATAAAACATTCCTTTATGATCCTAACAAACTTAACATTTGATATTCTGTAGATTTTCCATTTTGGAAGTGTTACAGAATACTGTATCGTGATTTGTCGAAGTGAACCCCATTATGTCACGAAAAATCAAAATGGCGTCGCTGTGTGCGTCAAGGCTGTAAAAACCAATAATTGCAATTTTGATTATTATTACTTCAATGCACCAATGAAATCTTCATAAAAGTATCGACCGAGTAATTAATACGTATAAATGATTGTATTACATATATTTAATTATACACGGTGGGGCAATAACTATGTCCACTGTGAATATTGCCGTTATTTGTAATAATATGAAAAAATGTTATATACAAAACTGACACGGTATGGAGGGGGGCATGTTATGACACAAACATTTTCTACGTGGGTGAAGACATAGAGGAGATTTCAAGGTCAGTTAACGTGTGGTGTGGAATCGTTGGTGATCAAATAATCGGACCGCATTTTATCGATGGAAATCTTACTGGCGAACGATATCATATCGTCGATATGCATACTTTATACGAAGTAGATTGGGGACTTTATTAGAAAATGTACCACTAAACGTTCGTCAAATGATGTGGTTACAGCATCACGGGTGTCCAGCACATTATGCTCGGAGAGTAAGAGATGCACTGAACGAACTTTACCCAAATAAATGGATAAGACGTGGAGGATTAATTTCTTGGCCACCTCATTCTCCAGATTTAACCCCATTAAATTTTTTTCTCTGGGGAGCATTGAAAAATGCTATTTATCAAGAAGTACCCACTACACCAGAAAATATGAAACAACGGATAATTGCAGTATGTGCTAGAATAAGTTCAGAAACGATAAGACATGCAGGTGATGCAGCGATACGAAGATTGCAACTTTGCATTGACGCAAACGGTCACCACTTCGAGCATCTCCTGTAATGTAAGAAAGTTTATTTTAACCACACTTGACCTTGCATGACCTTCAATGATAGCTTGCTGATGTCGTCTCAAAACCGGCTATCACATCGCAATAAAAAAAAACATAGCATTACATTAAAAAAAATAGGGATGACCTTGAAATCTCCTCTATGCCTTCACCCACGCAGAAAATGTTTGTGTTACAATATGCCTCCCTCTATACCGTGTAAGTTTTGTACATAACAAGCTTTTCATATTATTACAAATAATGGCAACATTCAAAGTGGACATAGTTATTGCCCTACCCTGTGTACATATAAAGTAACTCATCTGTAGCTCTGTACGCCGTCATTAATATTGTGAACGTAATTGTATTGGCAGCTTGGTTAAAGACCGGAATAATTATTCACTTCGTAATTAGAAGTTACTGATTAATGGTTACAGATCACGCATACGGTATCGGTATACGATTATTGATTACCCTCGAGGGTGAATAATTGATTGCTGATTACTCTGCCGTGATTGCCTCATTAAAAAATTGCTCGATTCACATTGTGATCCTTATTCTTTTTGTAATCGTTGATTTCTGAAATGGAAATGTTTGCAGATTATTGTATAATGCTTATTATTGTGTTCTTTTTTTTTTCTTTCAGAAATGTCAGGGGCCCTGTCACGATTATTTCTACTCGTTGAAAAACGTCTCCTTTTGTGCGTTTCATCCTCGCGATCATCGCTACCTCGGCTTCATCACGAAGCATCCTACCTTGCAGAGGTTCGCTTGTCACGTGTTCATCGGCCAAGAATCTACGAGGCCTGTTGCCGAAGCTGTCGGGTATGCATAGTCCTATTATTCTGTCCACTTTTTTTTTACACTAGAACTATTAAACAAGTTAAAATAACTGGTCAGAACACTCATATAACGTTGATTAAAATGTTATAACCATACATTTTCTCAGATCTCCTACAACTTTTATTACCATATGAAAGTGAAGAAACCAGTTAATTTATACAATTATACATTTTTAAAAATTTGTGATGGTTATCGGCCGATAGAAATAGATGTATGTTTATCCCTCGGTACTTCTAGTGTTAATCATAATTTTTTTTTAATGAAAATAATAATTAGTAGATTGCGTATGTTATGTTAATTGCTGTTAAATAGATCGATGAAAACTAAACAGAAATGAGATTTTCCGAGCTTAATGAAGAAAACCTTTGTTAAGATTTCTTTACTTTCTTTACGTTAAGTAACCTTGTTAAAGGTTTTCTTCGATTCAAAAGAATAAAGAGAAAGCTTTACCAAACCTTGTTAACAATTTCTTGCATTCTTTTTTTGTCACATTCTTATTTCCAATAAGTATAAATTCGCTGTAAATATTCGACTTATTCTAAGAACGAACAGTCTTTCATTTTACCAAGATCGAATTAGATAAAGTGATCGTGTCTGCAAGAAAACTGATGGTTGAACTAATGTTGCAAAATATATTGGTTACAAAAACCATAGCTCGAAGGTCACTATTGGACTGCATTTTGAAGAAAAATTTAAATTACACAATCTAATAAAAATGAAAGAAGTAAAGTAAAATAGTGTTTTTGGGATTTAAAAATAAAAAAATTTGTATTTTTGTCGTGTTAAATACAACTACAACTACAAGACAGAAGAGTATTATTAGTTTTTGACAAAATGAAAATTTCATTGCAATGTAACATTTCTTTTCGAATGTATTAATGTTTATAGAGATACGTAGTCGTGCAAATTGTTTTCGCACCTTCAATCTGAAAATGTACTACGTTCACCGAGGGTAAACCTTTAACTGGGGCGAGGTCAGAACGTACATACTTACATATATGTACATATAGTATATGATACAGAGTGGCTAGCTAGAAGCAATCACCTTAATATCTCTACACGTTCGTCGCCATGCTGTTTACTAGTAGCCAAGATTGAAATTTTCAATTAACATTACCCCGTCATGAGAAAGAGCATAATTAAGATTGGAATACGCAATTAAGATTATTACTGAAAACAAAGAAACCTAAAGTATCTAATTCATCCGTGAAAAATTGTATATTGCATTATGTAAAAAGAATTAACACGCATTCAGATCAATGATTTCGAGATTCTCGTACAAAATGGCCGCCACGGCGAACGTGCTAACCGCGATTACATTCCAAGAAGAAGTAATCTACAATATAATAGAATTCGATATCCTCGAAGTAACAAAGGTCATTAAACATAAAACAGAAATAACTTTTTTCTGATATATCGTTCCCGCTTTATTATTTTATAGAAGATATTAAGGCAATTGTAATTTAGCAGATTACTAAAATCAGAGCTTTATCTTTTACATTTGAAAATTCACTAATATTTCATTCTTTTCACGCGACTAAGATTAGATTCTAAACTGCGATATGTTCTTTCCGTAGGCGTGCTTTTCATCGGTTCTACACGAAGTTCATCGAGACTGCTTTCCCGATAGAGGATATCTATATTGAATAGATATTATACTGCTGGCCTGTCGTATAGCGGCTACGGAGGAAACAGATAAAACACACATTCTTTTCTCCCCTGTACATACTGCCCTTAGCTGTAGATAAAAAAAAAATGGCAAACGCGAATCAAATACCCAATTAAAAGACATATACATATGTGTACATGTATATGTATATGTATATGTATGTTGGATCGTTCAGACAGTTCGAAACGTTTCGAGCACAATATATTTGTTATCTTTAAAAAATTTAACGGTGGATGTTTTGGTTTCTGTGGGAAATGCAAAAAAAAGGTATGAACCGCTATAAAATAAATCACATTGATTCAATTGTGAAACTTTTCAACATTTATACTATAAGGTGTACCTATTGTAGATAAGTCGTCCATTTAACGAAATTTCTTGACGAAACCAGTATACGTTTGTATGAAAGTCAAGGGTCTATATGGTTTCATTTCTTTTCACAATGATTTTCCAACATCCTACGCTATTTTTGCTCAGTGAAAAATCGAAACGATACTTTCAATTTAAACTGTATCGCCTCATAATTACAAAAAACAGTGGACTACTTATTGGTATACCTAATACTTATCAGACGTTACACTGTTGAACGATTGAAACCAATTGGAAACTCAATTGGGTGACCTTGATAACATATGTCAAGGTCAAGGTGATTGGGTATGGGGGCTTTTCGGAAGTTTATCCTTAAATTTTCATTACAATCTCAGAAAAAATTCGCAAAAAACGACCTTTACTATTTTTTTCGCGATTCCGACCATTTGAAACTTTTTCAACAGTTTGTTAACACATGATTTACATAGTACGCTAATCCTTCTAGGTTCACAAAGAAACTCAAGACACTTGGTTCAATTTTGAAAAAGTTGTTCTGTTTTAAAGGGTGTACGAATACTTTTTTTACCCACTGTATGTACCTTGAAGAGTCCTTTAACCGAAAGGATATGAATTTTATGTAAAAATTGCAGTGAAAACAGGATGCAAATCGAAAACTATAGATCAACGTTCTTTACTTATAAACGACACGAACTTTCCGAACAATCCGATACATCTCTGTGTATATCTATATAAATATATATTAATACATATATACGTATATAAATATACATATAGTACAGATATACATGTGTATTCCACACAACACACATGTAAATCTATGTAGACCTATGTACATCTATGTATATGTATGTACCGAACAACTTCGGAAAGCGTCACGACGGGACCGACATCAGCGCCAATATTTTTCCCTCTTCTTTTCCTCTTCGTTTGCGTTTAACATATCTCCTCCACGCTCCTTCATCCTCCCTTAAACCTCCCTCTATCCAACACCATGCACGATCCATCATAAACGCATCCGAAGAAAACAATAATTTCATTATAGGTGATTTTCGTTTCTTTTCGTTACGCGATTGGGACGCGAGCTGAATACCGAGGGCGTGAAATCTTTAATATTCGACTAAACGTACACTAATTATTACCGATAAGAACTAATCGTTAACCTTTCGATCCTTCGACCAAGACAACCGCGTTAGCGACACATAGAAAGACAAACGACAATAGCGTGGATCGTATCGACGTTTAAAGAAATGAAAGAAAAAAAGAAAGAAAACCACGAAGGTTTTTATCGTTTTCTTTGTCGTGTCGATGATTTTTATTCGAATGATGCAGTTCTCCTTTCGTTCGACCGTCAACAATTTTGTACTTCGAATTGCTTTTACCGCCCAATTACGTTTATCAATATGGCAACGAAAACGAGGGAAGGGAACAGAATGGAAAGAATCATGGAGACACTTTGAAGCGATCTCGAAAAGCATGTCTAGGAAAAAAAGAAGAATGGAAGAAAAGCTATTTTATTGTATTTAGAGACCCCTATACTTTTCTATCTTCCTTTCCGAAGAAATCATTAATTATAGATTTATGTTCCGAACGATAAAGCGTTGACGTTTACGATGATCGTTTACGATTCCACGAGTCCTTCGTTCGCGTAGCAAAAAAGTAAAAAAAAACGATCGACCATTACTTATAAATCGAAGCGCACATTGGCCTCTGTGTATTTTCAATTGTATCTCGATGGTATTATACTGCGTTGTTGATATTCACGCGGTCACGAATCAAATCGTACGCACCCCAAGCAATGAGCGAGCGTCAACGATTATTATTATTAATTCGAATGTCGCGAGTATTATAATTTGTACCGATGATCGCCGTTCTGTCGTTCGAACGACGAGTATCACGACGGTCTCGTGTACGCAGGGTCCTAATTGTTGTTAAACGCTCCATTTTTATCGTGAACGAAGATGTGTGTACGATGTTATGTAAAACAAAAAGGATAAATATTCAGGATTTACGGGATAGATAATATTTGTTACACCGCATACATGATGCTTACATAGTAAATACATACTTACGCGGGAATATGACTTAGGCTTTAACAGCCGAACTATGACAGATTAGGGAAAGTTTTGATAGAAATGAACAAATCAACAAACGAAACTATGTTTCATGGGAAATGAAAAGGAACTGTTTTGTTGAAAAGTTCCATTGCGAAGATATGGAATATTTTATTAAGAATTAACAAATATTATCTTGAAAATTTCATATGTTGGGGTCAACTGCATAATTTTTTAACCATCAAGATTTAAAAATGTCGCTAATGAAACGTTCGTGATGATGAAAATTAATGCACTGGAAATCCTTGAAAATAAACAAAATCGCGGCAATATCTGTACGATAGTAGATTCGATCTCCCAAGAGTGAGCGCAATTTTGAAATGATACGTAGACAGAATTGTTCCATACTGTATTGACATTTGATATCTAGTTAAAACTTTTGAATAAAGCTTATGGACATTTGTTTATATAACGTTTTGTTATCTGCACACCGTAGAATATACTGGCACAGTGTGATCGTTAAAACCCGGGACACCACAAGATTACATACAAATATAATGAGGGACAAAAGTGTTTTTATAGAAAGAACCCAAAATTGAAAGAGGTATGCAAATTTCAATACAATTATCAATATAACTAATACAGTCCTTTAATTTTTTGTTGTTATGTATCTATCATTGTGAGATATTGTCAAATTTAAAAGCAACATTAGATAGTACCTAGTGTCAAGTGTGAAAACGAAATATGATTTATTCTACACTATTCTTACTTTCACACGTGTTTAACACTAGGTTTGCGGACATTTCTTATACTCCTATCTCTACGGACACGCATCAGCAAAACCGCACATTTTCTTTAAAAAACAATTTCTTTTATGTAATACTCAATTTACAATCGCGTCAAATTGACGCGTATCCGTAGAGATAGGTATACCACATAGAAAATTTCGAGATTAGAAGGTATTCGAAATGCATAAAAGTGACGCTTCCCGTAAACCTAGTGTTAAGGGCTCATGCTCAGTCAGGAGACTGAAAAAAAAAGTGTTTTTTGGGAATTTATTTCTCAGAAACTATAAGACCTTTTTCAAAAAATGTGATTGTGTTTCAAAGATTGCAGTTTCTAGATAATAAGGTAAATATTTTATTTAAAAATATTTATTAGTAAATAAATGGTGAGCGATCTCCCGGATGTATCTTCACAAAAAGTGGTCTGCCGTGATTACTGTAACTTCGTAACGGTTCATTTGAAATTAAAAATTCAGTAAGATTTATATAATGGAAGAACCAATCTTGTCCTTGAACGTGGGGTTTCTCGAAATATCGATTAGGAAGAAAATGGCGGACATTTTCCTGAAAAAGTGCAATTTTCACCTAAAGAATCACTCGTTTTTGGTCAATTAAAAAAAAAGTATACAACAAAAAAAAAAATCCTTCGTTCAAGGACAAGTTTTTCTGATTTGAAATAAGGCGCAAAAGGTTTCATATAAATCGACACAGTGGTTTTCGAGAAATATTGATTACCGATTTGAAAAATGTAGTTTCGAGAAAAACGCGTTTAAAGTTTCAAGTCAAGCTGACACTTATATAAAATGTTCATTTTTTAACGCTTGTAACTCTGTCATTTTTAATCGGATTACCTTGAAACTTGCACAGACTATTCCCCAGATATTGCACTTAAAGAAAATGTATAAAGTGAAAAATCGATGTTTTGAAAATTTCTGACTGAGCATGACCCCTTAAAGCTGCTTGGTTCTACGGTATGTTGAATAAAAATTACGAGACAAACTGCAGTGCTTACTTATTCAATGCTCAGAGACTCTGCCTGCTGCACACCATTGTCTACCAATTATACGTGCCTTTTATTGAGATCGCCTCGAATATACATATGTATATCGTGTCTTTTCGATTATTTTCTCATGTAGGTACAAATTAATATCATCACCGCGTGTATAGGTCATTGTTGCGATTTCGACGATAAAAACAACGTTCTTTGTTCCACGCTCACTTTCTCTCTGTCTTTGTCTAATTTTCCATAATAGCGATCCATGTCATCGAGATAGAATTAAAAAGATGGTAAGCGATGCGGAGAAGAAAAAAACAAAACGAATAAAAGGGAAACGTATAAGTATGTACTTACTTACGTTTGCATAATAAGATCTGTCACATTCCTTTTCTCGGTACAAAAGGAAACTGTATAATAACAAAATTTTTCAGGTTAGTCCGAACGAAAACGAGCGCCATTGTTCGTTTCACCGTGACCTTCGATGTGTTTTTCGTCGGGGCTATTCGATTGGGGATTCGATTCGAAGCTTCGTTCGCCCGAAAGGTGTATATTATTACGTTACAGTTGCAATTTTGGTAGCGATACGAAATAATAAATCCTTGTTATCGACAACGATCACTTCTTTTTCATTTTCTATTATCTCGTAGCGGATGAACTGTGAGGATAGTGTCCTGGCTTCCATTTCACGCGGAACATATCTCGAAGCGTCGGACGATTGCCCTATAATGTGTATTCGCTAATTTCACTGACGCGATGGTTGAAATATTGGTTAGTTGCTTTAGAATTATTGACAAGTTCGCGCTTAGCCATTTCAGTGACTGTAATTTTTCCGCCAGCATCAATCCCGTATCTGTACCGGTAATCCTCGTGTAACACGGTGGTTAGATTCATAAAAATTTTCGTGTTCGGCGAATTCGTGTTACACGAAATTAAGAACTACATTGTGTGTAGACACTAGAGATGGCGTGCAAAATCGCTAACGGTGATTTATCACAGTGATCGCCGAATCACGATCATGGTCGTGATTTAACTTCATTTACGACCGTGAATGCGATGTTTTTATCTTGAGTGAATTTGCTCACTGCGATCGTAAGTCCTTGATCTTTAAACAGAAAAACGTATTCAATATGATTTTACGATGAATTACATTACTATTTGTGTTTGTAAAAATCAGTAGAAAAAACAAGAAATTCTAAAAGAATGATTTGCTAGGTAACGTGTAGATTATAATTTGTAATCATTAATTTATTTATTATTCTTTATTGTTTCTAATTATTCCTTCACTTTATACGATATAACTCGAATTTTTGTTTTGATATCGTTAATATAAAATATATAGATTATGTGTCGCGTGTACGGGACTGTTAGGTTTCTCCACCAATCAGAAACGATCACGAGAAATCACGAATCACTGTGAAAAATCACCGTGATTGGGAACGAACGTGATCGAATAACGAGTGATTCACAAGTAGCAGTTCACGCCATCTCTAGTAGACACATCGTTGTTCTAGTTCTTAAGCATTATATCTCCACTAGTTTCTGACTGAGAAAACAGAGTTTAAACGAAGTTTAATATTATAGACACAGGAAAGTAGTGAAATAAGTAAACACACTATAATATCACTTACTCAATATATAGCTAGTTATTACAATATTTAACAAAATTGTATCTCATTACCAGCACAAATTTTTAATTGTTGTTAGTATGTACCTATTGAGAGATAGAGCCATAAAAAAAAACTTTCAAAATTTTTAAGTTAGGACTTAAAAAAATATTTGTTGTTTTCTAAGGTTGAATTTTCTTTATATTATGGTGAATTCGTATTCTATGGGCCAATCAGATGCACGTAAACTAATTAACTAAATATCTTTGAAAAATGGAGTTACAACGGTTAAGAACTTAGGCGGCGACATATGTAACACAACTACACTATTCTATAATACATAATTCTCTAAACCGTGTTACTTGGTGGTTTCCCCAAATCTCTGTGTTATGGGAATATCGTGTTATACGAGGGTCACCTATACGGCGAAGTAAGAATTCGTCGGTTAACGATATTTTTGTCGTTTCACAGAGGCTCTTTGTAATGAGTGCTGTAATATTCTACGTAATGTTTTCATGAATCAATTTTCTTTATAAGGACTTGCAAATTCTTTTTTAGTTTGCCTCTTCAGTCAGGCTTTTCGCACTCATATTTCTCTTTCATCATCACCGGTAATTCTATCCGCCATTGCCATTCCATCCTAGGGAGAAATGAGTCGTATCTGAACACTGTTCAAGGACCAGCAGCTGAAGAAACTGTAGAGTATGGATACGCGATAATAGTCGTCAGTGACACGTCGCGAATACCACTGACACGGAACTGGCACTGAACTGTCACGTCACTGACATCTGTGGAATAGTTCATTAGGCTAGCCTTTGCACACGTCGCGAGAAATTGGTCAATTTCTCTTTGTTTTTACAAGTATTCTGGTTATTACTCTTGGCTGACGAAATATGTTGTGGTCGTAACATCAACAGGGAGTTATAGAACTCTGTTTCCTTTTTTTTTTCAAATTCCAAGTGAATGGATAGCTAAATGTATACAGTGTACGACATAAATCTAGCAAAGGGATGGTCGTTAATTAGTAGTATCATATTTTTGAGACGTTAAAATTGAATACAGTAAAACTTCGATTAATGCTCGAAACGATCTATAGAGTAAGCAACTGGTGTTCATCCCCACCATTGAGGGGGAATTCGTTGCATCGTGAGGATCAGTCCCTCTTTCTTTTTCACTTGCTGTCCTTTTCTATGTTCGACGTTGATTCTGTATTTAGAATCGATTCCCCTCCTTTATAAGCGCTCAGTTTCGTTTCCAATTTTCGGGCACTAATCAAAGTTTTATTGTAATTCTTATAATGGAATAATCGTCCATTTTACGATCACGCTACCTATATGTATCGCTTCCACCTGTCTATGCCTGACAATTCTGTAGGTCTGAGGCGCTTACTGTAATATTTCTGTATTGTTGTCATCGAAAAGCACAATTTCGAAGGAATCGTTAGGTTCATCCAAAGAAGAGAAAAAAGATATTGAATCATATTATACATTAATTGATGATCCGGGGGAAGATAAAATCGAATTTTTCTAATTATTTTAACAATTACAACATGCAGTTCTTTAATATCGCCCAGTCCGTTAAATTCATCTCTCAACTCCTCGCATATCTCTTTTCACATTTTTTTCAGTTTCATTTCAGTCTACAGATGTGTTGTATTTTGAACCATAGTGCAAGTCTTTGTCTCACTCAATGCAACTACATAGCCTAACCATGTTGATTTAAAAATCAACCGTTTTAACATTAGGACTGCCAAATCCGTCAGATTGATTATTTACGATTACTGAAATAATACTCATTTTGACGGAATTTATGTTGGCTTTTAATTTACTATTACATTTTGATATTATACTATTTTATACTAAGTTGTACTCTATGTTATGTATATTACAATATTATACAATTTAATTTAGTATTCATCCGATAATGGTAGTTCTAGTATTAAAAACAACTATTTGTTAATGAAACACTGAGGGGCAACTGGAGCATAAGTGACGATACATGTGAATGTACATACATATGTGTACACGCCGTCACATATGCCATTGATAAACTCCGGTCACGAATCAGTGATCGATACGCGTGAAACCAACAATAAAGCACCGCGTTTCATTCATGAACAAATTGAGCAAGATCTGCGTGTGTGAAACCAGCCTTAAATCCAAAAATCAGATTAGTGAGTTTAGCCGAATCGATTACTTATTTATTAGGTTAGATCGACGCTCGAAAAAAAAAAACATACAGAAAAGAGTAATACGAAAACAGAACAAATGTTGGGAATGAATGAATGTTTGAAGAATTGATCGAAAGAGTCGCGAGCACGGAAGAATATGGAGGATACCTCTGTTGATCGTGTGACAGGCGTTTAAACTTTAAATTGTGATAAAGTGTCTGTATTATCCTTGAGTCTCCGCTGATCGATGGGGTCTCTGCAATTATTTTAAGAGTTGTGTAATAAATAACTCGTGATTTTAAATATTTCATTATCCAGTATGTACATATACATATTGTTTTCCGTTTACTTTATAACGAAGCTCGCAAAGCAGACAGGAGACGAGGAAAATACATTTAAATGACGGGGGGTGGTGGTCGTTGGAATTTCCCTTAAATTCTCATATAATTTCTACATATATTTCTTTCAGGCAGTATTATTTACAAAAATGTTCCACCTCCTACGAAGTCTTGATAATTCAGTCTTGACACAAGTTATACGTGTATATGATCCCAATCATTATACATATTCCCTTCAATGATTATATTGAGAATTCATTCTTTCTTTTTTTCCATTTGTTTAAATTATTCTTATTATGCTTGTTTATATGTATATGTACGTTCTAATAATCCTTCATTCGTGTTTCTAATTGTACTCGGAAACGGAATTTGAAAATGGTTACTGCAAATACGTACAACACCGTTAGGCACAATTTTCGTCGATTCTTTTCACAGATCGATCGTGGTACAAGAAAAGAAAATTCTGTTTTATCCGTTCCTTTTTCTGTCGTTTCGTTCTTTTTGTTTCGCTAGAAAGTGGAAAACGAGGCCCTCGAAACCGATGTCTGCATAACAAAAAAACTGTAAGCTCTCTCTCTCTCTCTCTCTCTCTCTCTCTCTCTCTCTCTCTCTCGCTCTCTCTCTTTCACTCTCTTTCTTTCGCTTCGAATAAAATTTTCCTTTCCTTCATCTTTCTACGCTCTGCTCAAAACGACTCGACTGTTAAACATTTTTATAAATTGCTGCGTGAATCACCTTTATCGTGTGTATTGGTTTTGGAAGAGCAGAGAAACGGATTTCGGTTACGCTATTTTTTCTTCTCGTTTTTTGGCAATCTATAAAGAGTTATACACCTCATGCGTTGTTAAGACAATCTTATTTTCCCTTTTATATTTCCCACCTTTCCTTCGGTTTTTACTGGTCTCTATCACTCGATACGAAAAACTAGGAGACGCGTCTCTCTGTGTGTGTGTATGTGTGTGTGTATATAAAAAATCAAACGCGAGTTTAATACAAAAATATATCCAACAAACCGATAGAACGCTCTTGTAAATATTCAGTTAAGACACGGAGAAATATACAGTGAATGGAATAAACATTTAATCATGTCTTTTTGATTTCTTTATACATTCTTATCCGTTGTACGAATCGCACGGATAATTCATGCCGCGTTGGTTGTAAGTCGGACATGTTCGAAGCGGCACGAATTATCCGTTGCGTAAAGGCCCGTTTACACGTTCAAATAATTTGCGCAGACTTCTGCATTCTCATGGACGCAAGTAAATTGATGCGTCTCAATGGAAGCTTACATGTTCAAATAATTTGCGTAAACTGACTTGTGCATTCACATTTGCATAAACAAATCGTTGCATTTAAATGAAAGCTAACGTCTCTGGCAAGTAATTACCATTACTTATTATTTAATTTGTAATAATTAATCCTAATTATAGTTTATTCTTTATATGTATAAAAAATCACTGTGCAAAGTAGTCTGAACGCAAGTAATGCAAAAGTCAGTTTGCGCAAATTATTTGAACGTGTGAACGAGCCTCCACGTATAAAAGCGTACAAAAAAAAACGGTAACTCAGAGGTGCATTTCTCTTCAGAGAAGCTCGCGAAAACGCACGAATCACATTCGCGCGGTCTTATAAATATAAAATTTACACCAGTGTTTGTACGTGTCTGACAACACTGAGATGAAAACTTAACGTGACCTGTACACAAAGATGCTCGCTCGAAAAGCCCTCGTTTCTTTACTTTATGCAATATATGCCTGCAAAACATACGAGTCGTTTAAAAATTCGATCGATCGAAGAAGAAAGAACATTCAGAATTTATTGTTTCAAAGCATCCAAGGTAAGTAAGTGTAAACAACTCATATATTGCACAGGAAGAAGATTTTGAGCACAAGTTGTTGATTTTTGTAGTTACTCTTTAACGAACGGTGACCAATAAGATTACACGGTGGTTACGTGCTCGAAGGCATAATACTGTCATAACGACGTTGAAAAGTTCCAAGTCCATTCGAGGAAGAAAAATAAACATACACACGGTGGAACGTTTTGAAATTCTGCATTTTTCATTTCGTACACACAAGATCGCGAAGGGACGACGATCGTTTCACCGTAAGAATTTCGAAGATGGCGGTAATGCATCGAACGGATATCCAAATCAATATTGCGATTCGACCTTACAAAAAAAGGAAAGGACATTCTTGCAGCGTTCTGCTCCAAAAAATACAGATATAAACGTACAAGAAGGACGATTGCGCCCTGCGTGTGTAAGTTACAGAAAGAAATCTAATTGTAGAAATCACTTATGTGCAAACAGCAGAGTATAAAATATAACAAAGGTAGTATTTACAAAGTTGTAAGATTAAACGTTAGCTTAGCGAATTTTGTAGTGTCATATGTTTATGTCACATTGCTATACATCTGCACGGTTTCAATTTCATTAAATTTTTGTAAACGAGACGTCTCACGTTTTCGTTCGCGTTCCGATCAGACGGAATAATTTTTCCTGCGATTTACCACCGTTACGTGCTTTTTACTGTAATCATTACATATTTATACAGGGTAATGCACCGAAACCTGCCGTTTGATTGATTGAAAAACATTGATTTTAAAAGGATTCATTCAACAGGAAGTAGTTGATTTTTTCATGTATCTTTCATTTTTTTAATCACACTGTAAATTTTAATGGTATATAACCTTGAAATGAATCATCTGAGTATTACGTAATACTTAAATTGTTACAATCCTAAGAACATACAAATGTACATGTTCACTAGTGATGTTCACCCTGTAACATGTTCTGTAAGATTTCAGAACTGAAACCACACGAAGTATCGTGCTGTTTCACTATTTCTTTAATATATATACGATCGTTACCAAAGACAGATTTATGTACACTACCCTGTGAATATATCAGTGCATTTAGTTTGGAAACGGTAATCTTACTGCAACACATGATTAATATGTTTTCTTTAATTAACGTGATATCATGGATACCATATATCTTTCGTCGATTTGTAATTATCAATAACGATTAACCGTGGAAATTGTTTCCACGCACATATTTCATTTTTCTCTTCATGAAACATACAAAAAATTATTAGCACGATGTCTAAGCTCGAACTTTTCATATCGCCGTGGATCACAAAACACATTTACAATTTTCACAATTCTTTGCTTCGACAGATTACAAGTGCTGGCGTGAGGGTGACACTAAACACAGACACTTGAAAACTTGCTGTTTGTACTACAATGATCATGACGAATTGGAAAGTCTGCCATTCACTTAACTAAACCGCCCTCAAACACGATGGGTTACACAAGGGTCATTTCATGTTCCTTAGTAGTATGATAGTATGTAAAAAAGTTTGGATTTTTATCAACGTCGAGTGATCACGAGGACGGAACAGTCGATATCAGAATCTTTCTTTTTTCGGCGCGTAAAGTGAGCACAGCTTGCATTAAGCTTTTTCCGAATACCGTACACGTCATTGGAACATCGTTAAGAAAGAAAAGTCCTACGTATATTCTCTCGACCGATTGAAGTTTGTGTAAAGATCCGCCTCGACCACGCTCGACATCGATGTCAATGACATAAAAACGAGTTAACGACAATTTTTTACAATGAATATGATGTGTACATGTATAAGAAGTATGCGCAGATAATCCCCTCCTTTCGTAATTTCATGATCCCTGCCTGTACATCGTTCTTTCCTCAAAATAAATACACAATTTACAATAACAATTCTCGGAAGGTCATCAAAGCTTATAAAATAGTACGAATATAGTTTTCATCATCAAGGATAAGTTCAATCTACTATAAATATTGGTTGCTCTAGAGGATTATAACGTGCATTGTAAGGAACGGTTCGAGGCCGTTCGTCGTCGTGTTTTTAAAACGGGGGTGGGGGAGAGGGGGGTTACGTGAGGGGGAGGGGGTGGCGGCTGCCCGTATATTAGTACATCATTTATAACCTACGTTATTAATCCTAAAATCATATCTACCGACACCAGCTGAAACCGGGGTCGGTACGCATGAAGCAAGAAAGATAAACCTCTTTTTAATGTATTTGGGAAATAGCACACGATTTGCAAGTGAGATGTACAATACGAATGAACGATGAACGAATAAAAGGAAATTAGGGAACGATGATTGCTTTAATCGGTAATTACCGATCACTGAAACGATTCGGAATTCTTATTTACAGAATCAGCCTTATTTATACTTGTACATAGGGGAAATGGAACTAATATATACATATACATATACATATACATATATACATATATATATATATATATATATATATAGATCTATTATTCGCAGCTGTTGGAAAATGCTAATGACTATGCGAAACAATGAGCTTACACACGTACGGGAAGTGCGGCCTACGACGTGGCATTCTGTGACCGTCATTTTTATTTAGGCAGCTGAGGTAGTGGTTTCTGAAGACAACACAGCGTCACATAACACAGAAGATTCGTGGGCGATTAATGAGCTGGTTCAAGAAGGCTACCAGGTAGCTAAACTTGACCCGATGATCGTGTACCGGAATAATAATTAGCTGTAATTATTATGCATACAATGGGGAAATTGGTACAGAAAACATATAAGACGCAGAAGTTGCTTTGGAAGAAGGGATATTCAACCTGTTTTCAATAGGAACTGAAGAGATCGTCTGGCATGGTCAACATTAATCCATAAGATCTCTCCACTTGGGAATCGACTATATAGAAATAGATTCAAGTACCAGTAAAACCAGAAATGTGTTTCCGGCCTGTCCTAAATTTTCAGCTTTAATAATATTATGTAAATTGCTAGTTGGTTGGAGCAACTATAAGTGTAAACATTGTTATCCTTTTTGGATACACGCCTCTATAGGCACACAAGAAAGTCAACTCAATTTGTAATATGGCTCTGATGATGACAGTTTGTGAGATTTAATGTGGATCGTTGCATCTGAACTCCGGATCCGAATTTCACATGAAATCCGACCTGTTGTTCAGAATAGCAATCATAACTATTTGTTCTTTTCAAATAAAATGTATTGAGTGCACCTAAGTGGATGGTACTGTATGATAGAATGTAAGCTGGGTCAATAACTGACCTGTAACGTCTACAAGTTCTGAATAGATGGGAGGGACACAATGGTCATGGTGACCAACCTGTCGTGTTATCTACTACAGAAGCTGAAATCAACCTATTTGATTTAATACAGAAAGTCCTAGAAAGGAAACTATGCAACCTGGGGTACTACGCAATTCTTGGATGTATAACGGCAGGTAGTATCGAATACTATTTGCTACATTTGGTACGAACAACGTAAGAAGATCCGAGGAACTTAAAGTAAAGTGGTCGACATCAAAATCGGTTGAAGCTATGCAATAAAATCATTTTTACCATGCCGAAAGCCGTAACAGATTATCAGCCGAGTCTGTAGACCGGCTAATGGCTATTGATCAAAACTCGAACGCAAAGTTGGACTTGGTGATGTTGTTTACCTTTCCCTGGGGGAGTGTTTTGTATCTGAAGAAAGAATGCTAATGATAATGCGAAACAATGACCTTATTCATAGATGTTATACAAATTTCTACTGAATACGCGTTTATAATTGTTTTGTGCGCAGCATTTCATCCTATATATTTTACTATTTTTTCTATTCGGAATCATAGATTCATTCGCTTGATTATGCTTATTCATGCTTTTGTCAACTCGTAGCTCGAAACGTGATCGACCTATGGGCTATTATATTTACCAACAATTGCGCATCGGGTAATCGCGGAAATTATTATGCTACTCCGATCAATAGACACTAAAGCTTAACTATAATTAAATAAAGTAAATATAAAGTAACATAATATTGGGTGGATAACGAGGCCAGTAAAGTCTAAAAATTTGCCATAACAGAACGATTATAAACGTGAAATATAACATTTATGCGCATGATTAAATCGATAATATCGATCTCACATAGTGAAGAAATTCGATAAATTTTGTTTATATTACTATTTCTTGAGAAAGTAAAAAATTTGTAAAAATAACAAATTGATTTGTATAATATGCTTGAAAGTGCATGTGTATGTTACAAACAGTGCATACATAGATACATATAGGGAAATTAACAATCCACACGATTAAGATTGAATTTCTTATTTTCAAGAGAAAGAAATTGATAATATACTTAAGGCTCGAGACATTTACAGGTTCATTGTTACCGTATTCGTGTAACAGCGATAGAAATCAGATACGATCACGTACCTAATATTTCTTTTTATATTATGTTTCTTTTTTCAAAGTATCTCTCTTTCGTTCAAGATAAATTTTGTACTGCCAATTTGCTCTTACTAGGAAGACACAAATTGAATTTTAATGGCGTTAGATTTTTCTCTCGCGGTAGTCAACATCCTAAATCAATAGGATGTTTCAACAGAACTGGTGCTGTATCCATCCGATATACATATTATATGCTTATATACCGTGGTTTATTTGACATGGGAATAGTTTACGTTTCTCACCATGCAACGGCCTAGTAAAACGGTCCTGAAATTTCAACGAATAGCGTGGCTATTTTTAAATCGACTCCACACTATTTACAAGTTAGCTATCATAAACTTTAAAAATTGCGCAACATTGGACCTCCGAATATTTTATTTTAATAATTCACGCAGCCGTCATTTACAATACGATTCGCGTCTGTAACTCATGTAAATAGTTACCGAAATAGAGTGTCTCAGGTATGCGCTTCAATATCTCAAGCGCTAGCAAGGAAGCTCAAACGAAACAGAAAATGTGCTTTGATACTGTGTCCGATTTGCTTTCATTTAGCAGACATAAAGACTTAGAGTTAGAATCTCCTTTCCACGCGAGGTTTAGCTGACGTATGTCGATGAGAGCAACGCATTCAAATAGATCGTTGGCCTAGACCAGGAGCGGCCAACTCGTTGCCCGTCGGGCAGCATTTTTCCTGCCTGTGAGCGACGAAAGTTGGGAGGCGCTACGCAAGGCCTTAGAGCCGTATGGCCATAGAGTGGGGAAACTGCTCGCGATGTCGCTCGTGGCTTTTCCCGTGAGCGATCGTGAGCGCTCTTGCTCACCACAGTCCAATTGGCCACCCCTGGCCTAAACATTTCAGCTGTTCAAGAAAGTGGTGTGTGCCTTGGGCCACCCTACAATCTCACAGGCACTACATCTGCAAATGTAGTGAACAGATAAGGTTACCGTCTTGTAGTAAACCATGTGTTTACTACATTTGGAACAGCTGATTACGATAGAGCACTTTGTGGCTCGTACTGTATCTATGTATGTAAACTCAGTTCATGTCTACAAACATCTTGGATTTATCAAGTTCTGTAGCAACAAAACTATAGGAGATACAACAAAATGTACCAAGACTATTTTGTTGTATTTTTGCTCACTGATAAATTTGTAAAATTACAGTATCTTATGATTATTAGTATAACATAAACAGATGAAAATGTTTCAAACCATTAAGGCTTTATTGCTGAAAAATTGTATCAAATCGGACATGGAAGTATATTTTTTTGTTCTATTTCAGCTATCATCCCTTAAAAGATTGAAACGAACATCTGTGACACCCTGTATATGATCGTTCGTTCCTTCGCTAAACATCGGGTTAGATAGAGCGTCTATAATTCGGTTTATAAAGAGTCAACGTATCTACAGCATAGACTTTACGTGCTGATTATTCCATATACTCTTTATTAACGGCACTGTTCCCCTTCCTTCAGCACGAAGAAATTGAAATTTCATTGATCGACGAAACGATTTTACTCTATTCGTCTTAGATAAACACTGTTATCTCTTCCTTAACGAGTAGCAAACTGATGCAAGTCGACACTGTTATACTGTTGCCGATTGTCAATGTGTAACTAACAGTCATTTCTTCATTTACCACGTTATCACTGGTATTTTAAAGAGGAATGAGTTACATTACACTTCACTGGAATATTCAGTTTCAGTTTTACTTCTGGTTCACTGATTTGCTGACTCGTACTTCACACGAAGCGGTTCTTGTAATATGCTTGACATGGATCTTGACGCTTGTTTGTAAGTCTCATACTTTACATATTTTTAAATATTTTTCTACACACCAATATTGTGCTTAATGTTAATCTGCATCTTGTAGTGATCTTGCTGTAGCGTTTCAAGTATTTTTTTTTGCATTTTATGTTCGGCCTGTAATATAATGTAATGTTATTTTATGTCTGTACAAGTGTAACTTGTTATCTTTCTTTGTATAACAAACAATGTGCATATTTACCTGTAACTGTGTTAAGCTACCCTTTTTCGATTGTAAAGCTGGGTTCTTCAGTGTTTGCGTTAGGACATTTAATTGTGATCCTTGCAGTGCTATACTGTCATTCAGCTGAAGGTGCTCCATCATTATTTTCTCATGGATTGCCTATTTTATATAACAGTATCAATAAATTGCACTATTATCAGGTCGCATTCAATATACTCGATGATATACACTTACATTATCTGCTAGTTGATGCTCATTTAAGGAACCTAAAAATATATGAAGACAATTAAAAATATAGTTCATAGACATTGCTGTGTATAACATATGACATGAATTGGATCCTGTGACGAGAAGAAAGCTCATTTAAAGTTTTTTTTTCTTTCCCATTTCTCCTTCTCCTCGATGCGCATCTAACAGTTTCATAATTTAAATATTTCATGGTATACGTCACGTGGAGTATTGTCATAACTTTTGAAAAAAGGAATTGTGACTGAGAAGGAGACAGTAAAAGTAAACTACCGTCCCATCATCAGATTAAATTCAGCGTCGTATTTTGTACGTCTATACTTACCATCAAACTGAATTTCACCTTTGAAGATCATCTTTACTATAAGATCTGGAACAATCCCAAATAAAGGACTTGTTAAAAAATAGACGACGTCAAGGCAATCGTACAAGCATTCGCTTCGGGAGATTTTCATTAAACAAGTACTAGAGTTTGGGCTATGTTTTAATGAACGATATTAGACAAATGGTTGAAAGAAAACGATAATTTAAGATTCATAATTTTATTGAATTTCGTTCCTCGAAATCAACGTTAAATAAAAAAAACCGTGAAATCTCCTTTTCTGTGTTAAGTAGTTATTAAAAAACAAAAACTACTCGAACAAGATATTTTAAATATTTTATAAATGAACATAAAATTTACTACTTTACAATCTACAACAACACGGTTTATTTCCTTATTCTTGAATGGATACCGAGTTATAATATTGAGCATAATACCTTGGTCGAGAAAGTGCTTTTTATTGCAGGATATCATTCCATGTTCCTCGTTGTGTTTCCTTTTTATCGGGTACTGACTTGATTTGAAATCGGTGATGACAGTATCGTCCAAAATACTATTCAGAATCGGTTCATCGACTACAGTTTCAGGATTCAAGAGATCTATACTTTCGGGAATGTCCAAATTAGACGTTCCAATAATGCTGTTGACATCTTCAAGTATCGTTTCTGCTTCCTCGATTTTGATCGGCAACATGTTTCCCGAAGACCCAGGACTATCCTGTTCTTCGTTTAGATGAGCCTGCTGTTTATTGTTACTCGTTTTCGGTTCCTCTTTCGGTGGTCTATCATTTTTGTCCGTCATATCCAAATAATAGTGTAGTTTCTCCACGCCAATTTGTTTGACTTGGGTAGCTGCCGGAGGTAAATGTTGCAAGGCTTCAGCAGCCTGCATGTATTGTTTGTCTAGTACTGGTGACGTAAGACAAATTTCTGAAACGGACGATGGTAAGGCGTCGACCAAGTGTTGGATCGCGTCTTCAAGGTCCCCCACTGGGCTTCCCGAACTCGATTCCAGAGAATTTGTACCCTATAAAGATAAACAATATGTTTCTAAAAATATCATATAAACACAAATTGTTAAATTCTTTACTCTCAAACTACTAGCAGTTCAATGTTTCAAGGAATTATAATTATTTGTGAACACTAGCATTTAAATATAATTTTACTCCATTCGAGTGACTTTGTTTCCACACTAATGTTATAGTAAATTATTAAGTAATAAAGCATAATGAAAGACCATTCGAGCTTGTGAAGCTTTATTCTTGGTTAAGGACATCATTTTGAACTACCCTCCAAAAAAAATTAAGCATCTATGGACATGTATATGTTACTGAAATAGGTTCTTTACTTCATGTGCCGACCTCGAGTATGAAACCAGGTTTCATATTTCATGAAAATGCTACATTACTTTAAAATCATTTAATGAAACATATGTAATTCAAATTCTACAGACGTTACCTCTTTATTTTGCAGCATCGCCAATGTAAGTTCGGATTCCATCGCAGAGTATTTTTCCTTCATTTCTTGCACTAGTTGCATACCCTCTTCCTCCCTAAAAGAACGATTTTTACTTACATTATGTATCGCCTCTATGGTCAGAAACATACATAATACAGTGCTGGTCACTTGAATAAGAGTGCACGAAGTGTTGTTCAGAATTCTACATACTTTAAACATTTCTCAATTTTCAATTGAATACTTTTCTACCCAGAAATCTATTAACCCCCCACACACCGACAGCAATGTCTGGATCTATTCTATATCCAAATTTGCAAGAGGTTCACCTAATTTCTGAACGTATGCTTACACTTCTTTATATGCAATGCGATAAGGAGACGTATCTTGTTCCAAAGTAGATCTAGCGACAGAGATGCTAAATGCACTTAATTTTTTTTAAACATATTATTTTCCGTTTAAATAAAAATGAACAAAGTAATAGTTGCACTGTTACTCGGTCAGGTTACATTGTTACCTTATCGATTCACAATTGTAACTCGTTACTGGCGATGAAAAATTGATCAATCAGGTTCCTAGCTATGTATGTATTACCACAGACGATATATAAGAATAGACCTAACATGCAATGTAGTTTTCTGTCCCATGTTTCGGGAGCATCAGAAGCCCCCGTACCATATCAGTATTACATTCCTTGCTAGCGAAACCGAAGCAATAATGTATGTATGTATTGCTATATGCAATCACGCACATAACTGCATATAGTCATACATACATACATTATTGCTCCGGTTTCCCTAGCAAGGAATGGAATACTGATATGGTACGGGGGTTTTTGAAGCCCCCGAAGCATGGCACAGAAAATTACATTGCATGATAGGTCTATTCTTTTATTTCGTCTGTGGTTAAATATGTAATGAACGCAATGCCCTTAAATTAAATAAAACGTCAAACGCCATTTCCTTTCATATGACCCACAATTCATTAAAACAACAGATTTCGTCTTCATGTGAACAGCATTGAATTGGTTACGTGGATACAGAGTAACAACGCTTTAAACGTTGCAAAAACTTACGACACTAGTGTGTTTATGCAGAAAAAGGATACGACGGTTTGTGTGTCCTTGTCTATCTCTAAGTACCCGTGACTGCGTAAATAAATAAATTCTCCTGTTTTCGAGAGTAGCCTGTAACAAGAGTAGCCGCACTGCGCGTGGACGTACACTGCGAAGGAAAGTAATCGGAATGATTATAGCACTGTCTTTTGGGGGATCAGTGAAACGAGTTGAAAAAAAAACGTAAATCAAGACAAACTTACTTTGATGAAGGGCGATCATCGCCCACCAGAGATCGTCTTTGTGCATGAACTTGAAGGCGCTCAAACCTGAGACCTCCTCCGCTAAGTAACCAGTAACCATGGACACCCTGTGGTCACAGTAAAGGATTCTGCCGTCCACCAAGTGTCGAGTGTAGTATTCGTCTTTATTTACGTCTATCATCGGTATACCCGTGATTGGTTGTTTCATTAGCAGCCGTGCTATACCCACGAAGATAATGTCGTTGCTGGTCGAACCGAGTTCTGCAATAAAAATCGGTAAGTAATATGTATCCTTCAGAATTCGAGTATCATAGGCTTCCTTTATTGTTCGATTTTCATTTAATATTGATTTAAAGCAAGGGTTGTAAGTAACGATCCAAAGAAGCCAAAGGTAACTAACCCATCAATTTTAAATGGCGACCAAAAGTCTTTTAATTCGAAGTGATCGAGTATAATCAGCGAATATGATTTATTATCGAAAGTAGTACCCGTTAAGTATTCATTTGCAGTTGTGTTGAAAATGGGGAACTTTTATCAAGCTGTAGTGATTTTTATGACTTATGTCATAGTCCTGAATTATTATCAGTTCGTTTCTTTCATTGTTTTAGTATTGATAAATGTTGTAAATACATAACGATCGCACCATAAATCAGTCTGATTACAACAGAAATTTATATAAGAAAAAAATATAATCTAGTCAAAGTAGTAATGGAATGTATGAAAATGTTTCGATTTTGATTAAAGAAAAATTTTTGTATTATCGCATGACAATGTCGTATTGGCATGGAACAACGAGCACATGTTTTCAAACTCTATTTCTATGAAATTGAAAAAATCGACATTAACGCTTGTGACTGCGCCTACACCTTCCACAGTCGGCGGGGACGGTCTAAATTTAAATCCGCGGCTAGGGTAAATATTTGCAATACCTCGGTTTAGAACCAACGTTACCGGTCCCGAGGTGTCGTGATAAAAGAGGAACATTGGCCCGAGGAATCTGAATCGCAAGCGATTCGGTCTCGTATCGTCCAATAAAATTAACCGTTATATACTAAAAAATTGTTCTTTTCTTAAAGTATACTTCTTCTATTTAATATCCTCTGCGATATTTTATGAGGAATCATCTCAATTTTTAACGACCTTTTTAGTTATTTTTAGTAAGCGATGTCATCTATCATTCAACTGTGCATATTGACAAACAATAAAATATAGGCACCTGTTAGATATGTCCTTATAGCGGACGGTGCCCACTGGCCCAGAATCAAAATTTAGCAGTTCATTCGCTTCTTAAGCCGACGCAATAAAAAATTTCGGAACTTATCATTTCATTTAACCCTTTAATGAAAACCTGAAACACACCGTCCAGTGTGATGTATACGTCACATCTAGAACATCATATTTCTGGAGGTTTTGTTGTGAAAATACAGTGGAGGTACACGTATTGGGACCATTTTTGAGTTAACTAATCGCGAGAAATAATTTTCTTCCCCGCAAGCGATATTTCGGCGTTACAGGATTAAAAATAAATAAAAAAATTTTAAAAGTAGATTGGTTTAATATCAATATTTTCGACTTCAAAATAACAAGATTCTACAACATCACTCTCGTAATTTTGGAATAACTCTTCAAAGGTCTGGTCATGAACGGGTTAAGTAGAAGTATACATATGAAAATTTTTGATCAATTTTAAGAATTCTTTTCGATGAAGTCATCATTCACTAACAATACTGTAGGAATAGAATGCTTTAGAAGTATCTATCCGTTTATTGCAGAGATAACGAAACGATAAAAACAATACAAAATCGAGACAAAAACATACATTCGCCCGCCGTAATACACAAAGAATCGTAAATCGTAATTGTAATCATGTTTGTAAACTGTTTGTCGTGACCGTCGTATCGTGGTTTTCGTAAAACTCTCCCAACGCGCCGCAGACACGTCCTTTTATCCGCGCGTCGGCCGAATGTTCTCGACGTTCCCTTTTTGTTTTGTACGTTGGAGTCAACGGATTTTCACGCCCGCTGCTCGTTTTTGCGGACGCTGATGTTTTCTTACTTGTCCGCGGTATATAATAACATTCCGACGATCATAATACCGTCGACGCTCACGCACGCATACACACACTCATTCGTACACGTCTATCGGCATGGAAAAATTTACGAATCTCGATCAGCTGTTTTCATACTTGTTTTGAATTTAACGTACTCGTGAATTCTCCTATCCAAATAGCACAAAAACATCCTATGGACGTACGTTTCGGACGTTCTGTACATTCGGAGGATGTCCCGAAAAGGTCCATATGTCCCCGTTAGGTCCTCGTTAAGATCTTTAAATGTCCTAGGAAGGTCCTATTTACAAAGTGGAACGGCTTGAGGACGTCCTGTGTCAACATTCTCAGAACGTTTCCCGAATGTGTAAAAGTAACATTCCCTGTACGTTTTGGGAACGTTTAAAGAGATTCTAAAAACGCTATGGTAATGTCTTAAAAGACGTATAAGAAACGTTTCCCAAATGTTTAAAATTGCGGTTAGGTTCCTGTGCAAGGTGATGGAGTTAGGTTAGGTTGGTTTGTGTTTAACAAATAAAAGATTAACTTTCCTACAATTCCCGCACTTAGTAGAAATTAAATCTAGTTAGTTCCTGTTAATAAATAAAAGGTTAAATTTCCTATAAGGAATTATAATGAAAATATAGGTGTGGGGATTATGATCTCCAAGTACATTGTGTTTATTTCTATTTTCACAGAAAAACTCTGATTCTGTGTTAGTTAGAGACAGTTTAAGAAAAAACATGTTTTTTCACCTTTCTTGAGGTTTTCGCAAAAAAACCACTAGTGTCGTTACACTTCTCTATTGATTCTTTAAAGACAGACACCTTGTTCATGGGGTTCCATCACCTTGCACGGAATGACATTGGCAAAAATACTAAACGAAACCATCCAAAATTTAAGTCTTGAGAACATCCGTAGGATTTTTGGGATGGACGTTTCTAGAACATCCGAAATTTAAATGTTGAGAACATCCGTAGGACTTTTGGGATGGACGTTTCTAGAACATCCAAAATTTAAGTCTTGACTACATCCGTAGGCTTATGAACGTCCTAGGGATGGCCAAAATGGACGTAGGACATTCGAATATAAACTGGACATGAAACGGACGTCCTTAGGATGTACGGTGCTATCTGGGTATTAACGCCAGCTTCCTACAGTATTCTCAACATTTTCATATAAGTATGCAGTTTTAGGGAATTTCTTGCTATGTTTCACTGAGACTGATGATGCGAAAAGTGCTGAGGAGGCCAATAAATGCGTGGAAAAAATCTTCCGCGGGTAATAATAAATTGATGTTAATTTCTTCTTGAAAAACAAAAGAAATTTATTTTTCACCATTCGACCTGCTGAATTTTCATTCTGGACTGTTGTGTGTTGGGCATATTTGAGTTAATATCTGTGTAGGGTGTTTGTGATCAAGGACGTCGCATATCGTATTCGCTACTGTTTCTATAGTCGGCTCGTCAGTCCAAACTCTTGGGACTACAGTGAGGTATAAAATGCACTCTTACCTCGATGCTGCGACCGGCTGGAGTGCGATTTAGAATTTTTGACAGTCTCCGCGAGGGTTAGCGTCCCGGATATCTCGACCCATTTGTATTGGATGTGTTCCCTTCTGGACGCGGTACGGTGAAGCATTCGCAGATCGAAATACCGTCTCTGCTCCCGGAACGGTTTCCTTTCGCTTCTAGCAGAGGACGAAGAGGTGTCCTGGGACGATGTGGAACTGTCGTTCGTCGCGTCCGTGATCTGCGGTAGCAACAGGGATGACGACACCGCTCCTGGCATATCATCTGGCGTGAGCTTTTCAGTGAGCTCATTACGGTCCTTGGGATGGATGAAATCGTACAGAGAATGGCCCAGCATCTCTGTCTGTAACCGTCATTGTAGTTAGTATGAAATAAGTTATTTTTTCTGTTATACAGTGACTCGCAAAAGGCCTAGCGGGTAAGCATAAGAAAACGACCCCACCACTAATTTTAGTATTTATGTTTACCAAATAATGCTCTTTGCTTTAAAAACAATTGTGAGTAAATTCAAATTTCTATCCCCTCTCGTAAGGGTGATATGGGGCTAACGACTTTAAACTTTACAATTGTTTTTCTCAACAACTAGTTAAGATATTTGAATGCTTCGAAATGTAGACGGTAGGTAGTTACTTTATAGCTCTAGATGATGTATATTTTTCGAAATTATAAATCAATTATTAAGGGTGAAAATAAGGGAATTCATTTTTTGAGGGTGGTTTTTGCAAACAACCCATTGAGTGACACCTACACAAAAATTAGGAATAACGCGTCACTACTTAGCTATTATCTGTATAAGCTGCAAGAGGGTCGGATTGGTGGAACATATTTAAAAGAATAATAATAAAACGGGTATAATATCTCTTCGGAGATTATAGTAAACGGGCCGCATGAATATAATGATAAATTTATTCCGAATAGAATGATACAGGTAAAGACAATGAGGATACATAAATGGGAATTGTTTAAAAATCGTTACAACTAATTATTGTTTCGAAATTATGTGAACGAATCTGTGAGTCACTGCATAGTGAATTTTCTTGTTTCGACATTTATTGTAATAGTAAATAAATTTCTAGCTTACTAAAAGTTAAAAAATATTTCATTTTTACGTATTTTTTGGCATACGCGGCGTTGTAAGACAATTACTGACAAACGGCTCGACACTCAACATATTAAACATTGTCACCGCGGAAAGCTACGTATTTGGGCTGACTTTCCGTACACGTATAATTTAACTAGTGACCGACGTGGCGTGAACGGAAAGTCCTGTGTGGAATCACACAGTGAATATGTCAACTACAGATCGATCGTCTTATGCCGCGTATCCATCTGAGCATGCGGGCCGCATGAGCACCGAACGTGCGCGCGACGTGCTCGGGCGATGCTCGGGGACGCACAGGCCGAAAACCCCGTACCTATCTGAGCATGCGGCCCGAATGAACAAGGGATAAGTGGAGGATGCATGCCATAGACATATACAGGGTGTAACAAAAATGTTGTCCGACCCGGAAATGGGGCACTCGGGGGGTGAATTGGAACAAGTTTTTCCTTAGCAACAATGTAATTTGAGGCTTGGTTACCCAGATATTAACGAAAAACCCCTACCAATCAGAGCGCCAGTTTGCCAGCCGAGTTCTCGCGGTAACACTGCCTACCAGTCGCAGCGCGTAGCCACCGCTACCGCGGGAACTCGGCTGGTAAACTCGCGCTCTGATTGGTCAGGGATTTTCGTTAATATCTCGGTAACGAAGCCTCAGATTACATTGTTGCTAAGGAAAAACTTGTTTCAATTCACCCCCCGAGTGCCCCTTTCCGGGTCGGACAATATTTTTGTTACACCCTGTGTAGACGGAGCATAAGCTACCACTTTGGGCGAGGAGACCGTAGGATTGGAGGAGAAAAGACAGCGGTCGTTAGATATACGTCGGGTAGCTTCGGATGCATTCGGCTCGATTCGGCTCGTTATTATATTCGGCTGGTGGGCTGTGTGCCGTACTATTATTTAATGCTTTATAATATTTATTAATTTTGTTAAATACATATATCTATGCAAACTACATGACATACGGAATTTTTAACGTATAATAAGTATATTCTTTTCATCTCTCATAGCATACATGTATGTAACGTGATTGTATACCCGAATAGCACCGAAAAGGAACGAAGTTACCCGATTTATAACTAACCATCCCCTTACCGCGAATCTAACTCCCCCGCTCAGTTCATGCTCCGTCTATATATGTCTATGAGGCACGCCGAAGAAGCGACTGTGCGGCGCTGAAGTGGATGGCGAAGCGAACAAAAACACCATTCGGCCGAGCTGTTCGCCCAATCCAGTCGTTGTCGGTACATCAAAGTGTACACAGAATGTGTTAGGTCTGTGAAGCTCGGGACTGACCGCGGTCATGGTGAGCGTTCCGTTGCCAACCCTACGCCCGAGGGTCACCGGGGGTTTTCAGTGGGTGAAACCCCACATTGGCCGTCACCACCCCCAGCGGAGGCGGTGCACCTTTTCAAGGTTTTCCCCCCGTAAAAAAAAAAGAAAAAAAAAACAGAAGTCATGGTTAGAGATATGTACTTACAAGGGAAGGATCCCAATTGTACCACTTCGATTTTATCAAAATTTTGTAGGCTGATAGAATAAGGTAAACCAACCAGTGAATGACCGAATTGTTGCATTTATGGACGTTTGAGATTAATACTTAAATGTATTTAGTTATAACAACAAAACAAGTGTTGAAATTGCAATTACATATATTTTTCTTGAAATTTTTATAAAAATAATTACTTACACTTAAAGTAATTTTTAAATAATTATTTATAAAGTGCAAAACGTGTGAAAGTCCAGTACATTACTGCTACGTTTCCAAAATATATTTAATAAGAATTGTACTTATTAATGTTTACTTAATACACTGAATTAAAAATATGGGATATTAAAGGTGGAACTACACTTCATTTATAAACATTTAATACTTTTTAAATTTATAGTTTACATTTCTTGTTTAATGGTCATTCACTGGTAAGCAGTCAATTTCTGGTTGCTTTACTCTACATATTTTTAACGATAGTTGTGATATATTAGTCGTAGTTACTTCATAGTTTTGAAAGTATAATTAATTCAAGTTACATACCTAGTTATATGTGTACTATGAGTATACATATATGTCTGTTTGTGAAAATCCGCGATGGTAAAGTGACTTGTTGCGTGAAAATTAATTACTACAGACAAATTAATTAACTTTTTACAATAATATCACAAACAGACACCTATATTCATAGTACATATATGTATAACTAAGTATGTGACTTTAATTAATTATATCTTCAAAACTATGAAATAACTACGGCTAATATTTCACACAATATCATTAGAAATATGTATTGTATCATCCTACAAAAGATCGATTAAATCAAAGTGGTAATTAGGGACCTTCCCTTGTTAGCTAATGATAGTGTATAGTATTACATACATTACTACAGAAGAAAAATAAGAGTGAGAAGCGTTGATGGATCAAGAAAAATGATAGAAAATACACCAACAGTAGTAGCACAAGTATTTCTAAAAACTTATTTTTTTGAATATTTCTTCCTACCGATATATGGAAAACTAACAACGACATAAGATTTGTCTAAACTTTTTTTTCGATATCTTTCGTAGTTTACGAGGTAATAGCAAATAAGTAAAAGGGACGTTTCGAACAAACGGGTGGTTTCTCCCTTATATTGGGATTTTGTTCAGTTTTTTAAGTCAAATACTTCACAGTTCGACATACGAAAATTCTCTTCCCGCTTAAGGGATGAATACTTCAATATTATATCAGGGACTGTTATACATATGTATAAACCAGGAAGTGTTTATAAATACATCCTCATTATATTTGAAACAGTACCACGTATAACATTTGATCATCTACCGATAACAATAGACTAAAGAGAATCGAAGGGAAGCGGTAAAGGAGTAACACTTCGACGCTGACAACGACGAGCAAAAAAATGTCCATCCTATCGATCTAAGTACTTGGTTTCGTAGGAACGGTGGCGCTCCAGATTCGAGCATAACGATAATTCGACACTCGAGCGTAACGAACCTGTTCGTCGGCCGAGTTTCCCGTCTTGGGGGTGTAAGGATACTTGGGGGGGGGGGCAACGATAGAGCAGAAATAAAGAGACCAAGAGAATGGAGGCGAAGGGTGGACAGTTGTTTGCGTGGGATCTCCAAGTTTTTTAAGGAGATACTCACAATCAGACTGTATTGTTCTCAAGGAGAAACTCCCCGCGGTGAAAACGAGCCCCGTCGCCGATGTGGTGCACCGTAGTCACGATTAAATCGCGAAGAGGGATCGCGATGCAGAAGGAAATCGCTAGAGGAACGTGGACATTTCTCATCTGGATGGAACGTGTGGACTTTTTTTAGGATCGATTATACAATTCGACCTGTCGAAAGACTGTGGGCGAAGTTTAGACTAGTTACAGGGTAGAAGGGTAAGATATCTGATACAATAAGTAATTCCAAATAATCGAATAAACAGAGAAAATCTGCTTAATATAACTTCTCCAGATATAATTCCATAAAATTTACTACGCATGGAACTTTGGCGGCATCTACAGTGATTCTCGTTGACAATTCGAGGAGAATACCCTGAACAAACAATTTTATTCATTTGTTTTCTAGTTATTTACACTAAAATATTTATACTAATAACAACTTAAACAATATTTTATACCACTTTAAAGCTTTTGACATTCGAGTTAATTTGATATTTGAGTTAACCCCTGCACAGCTTCCGAATGAAAAAGATTTAACGGTGACTCAGAGTCTGTTCATTTCTATAAAATAAGTACTATATTTGAGGGGGTTTTCTGGTTTGGAAGCGTATACAGGTTGTCCCACCTAATATGAGCACCTTCAATATCTCTATTCCAAAGATCATATTTTTCGATATTTCAAGATCATCGGTGTTTTTTTTTTAGCGGGACTACATATTTTTATCAGTGTAGCGTAATAGTTAAAATCAAGACCAATCCAATCACTTATAATAGTGTGACCTTCATGTGACCTTGAGTACAAAACATCCACGAATGTATGAGAGTATATTTGTGCAAAAATGTGACGAAGTTAATTGACATCACTTTGAGCATTTATTAAAATAAATTTTCTGCAAATGAAAAGCAAGTGAGATACTAAATGTGCGCACGTTAGGTGGGTCATCCTAGATATTAGGGGTATTGTAATAATTTTTTCTAAAAGAAACAAACTGTTTGCCATTCAAACGTACATACGTCATTAAAAGTTTGATAAATGTACTTAGTAACATATATACATTTTAATGACACACAATATATTTCATACAAAAAAAACTTATTAAAAGACCCTTAAAATATACGATCCCAAACCAGAAAACCCCCTTAAAACCTTAAGTAAGATCAAACGTGCGGTACGAAAGCACGTTACCGATCCGTCAAGATATCGTCGCTCTAGTTCTCAATTTTTTTATCTCCTCTAGTTTCTAAACTGAGAAAACTGAGTATAAAGTTTACGAAATTTAATATTATAAAAACAAGAAAGTAATGAAATAATCAAGCACTATAATATCATCTACTGACTAGCTATTTATTACAATATTTAACCAAATTTTATCTTATCATCAACATAAATTTTTAATTATTATTCGTACATATTTGGAGATACAACCATTAAGAAAAAAACGCTTACAAGTTCCGAAGTTAAGACTTACAAGAATATTTGTTGTTTTCTCGATTAAATTTTCTTTATATTATGGTGAATTTGTATTCTTTGGACCAATAAGACGCACGTACATGGATTAACTAAATTTCTTTGAAAAAGAAGACTTACAAGAATATTTGTTGTTCTCTAGATTGAATTTTCTTTATATGTATTATGGTGAATTTGTATTCTTCGAACCAATAAGACGCACGTAGATTGATTAGAAAATTTTTTTTTAAAAATAGAGTTAGAACAGTTAAAAACTCGGGTGACGATATTACGCAAGAAGAGAAACAGGTACATAAAAGCGTACCTTCAAATGTCTTTTGACAAATCGAATACACGTGGCGCAGTCGAACCCGTGAAAAATACATTCACCGTTTCCGCCAGGTTCTATGAGTGCACCGTATGCGCGAGTACTTTCCTTTTTTCCCCGCCGATGGCCGACAGTCGAACGATGGAAGCCCAAACAAGATTTAAATGCCCGCGTATCGGCGAGGCAACACTAATGCAACGATCAAACTGTTCTGTTTTTGCTCCTTTCTCGATGAAACTGTTACTAACGTATTGGTGAGATTTTTTCTGATTAGTACGACACCAAATACGACATAATTTCGATCATATTTATTTATATACAGGGTGCTAGAAAATGTAGTGTGACGGCTACCACAGCGTTATTCTACACGTCTGAGATCGGTGAAGATCTGCAAAGGAAAGTGGCCGCCAAATTCACCTTGACCTTGAAATTCAAGGTCAAAGTTTTTTATTACTGCATTGTATTCTACTTGTCATGTGGATAAAAAGTCTGAGAGGAACCATGGATCGCAACTCAACCGTTCTCTTGGAAAACTGTGTTAAAGTTGCATTAGCATGCGGACTCGCTTTATGTATTTGCAGTTTACTTACATATTTCAGTCATATGCAAGGTAAATAGCATCAATTGTCGCACGTAGACACCCCAAATACACAATTATACGTTTGTACCATATCTTCCGTTCTGTCTTTCTTCCTATAAAACGTTCACAATTCGTCGTCCCATGTACGTATCGGTCAGCGCACTCCCGACGACGCCAGCTGTCTCGTATAGTACAGTCACAGACGAGGTATAAGAATAGACCTAACATCTTATCGGACTTGGTGTCCCACGAAAATTACGCTGGTTCGAGTGCACCTCTACATAAAAGTTTCCGATTTCAGGAACTACATCCGACATCGTGATAACCATGGACTTAAAGGTCAGTGCCTTGTTCTGCGGGGGTGTACCGAAAGACACAAGGAGAATCGACCGTCAGCTATCTTGTGAGGCTAAATTTTTAGTGCACTCCGCAGGCGAGTTTAATTATTAATAATACTAGCATAGTTTGGCGTTACTTGGCGTGTTTTGGAGTACATTTGATTTATTTATAAATCTAATTATAAAAATGCCATCTTGCATTGTGAAATAACTGTATAATCATAGAATACATCTTAGAAAATGTATTATACAACAATATATGTTAACACTAAACGTACCGATACTTTACACATACCTATTCTTACCATAAGGGGTCATTTGACTGGTCATTGAAATTGTTTTCTGGCGCCCCCGAAGCATGGGACAGAAAATTACATTGCATGTTAGGTCTATTCTTATATCTCGTCTGTGGTAAAGCAAATGCTGCGTACGGCTGGCAAAAATGGCCATTGCCGACGGTACAGAGGCCAGATGAGTACGCCAATTCAGCCAATACTGAAAATGCGTGAGGCCCAACTTTGTGACTGCTTCAATGGTCCTGGGTTATTTAACAGCAACCAATGAAACCTGCATACCTTCCGTCCACCAACTTACCAGCCGCTATCAGTAATGTAACATGCCAGCGGCTTCCTTTACACGAGTCAACGGATGAAGGGGGAGCCCAAAGAAGACTAAACGTTCACGTATCGGTGAAACAACAGTAATGCAACGATGAAACTTATTTATATTTGATTCTTTGTTTACCTTTTGACTGCGGACGGCGTATATATGTATATGCTATCACAGTTCCATCAGTATATTCGAAAGGTGTATACATACGCTCTCACAGGTCCATCAGTATATACAGGGTGTGACAAAAATGTTGTGCGACCCGGAAATGGGGCACTTGAGGGGTGAATTGGTACAAGTTTTTTCTTAGCAACAATGTAATCTGAGGCTTCGTTACAGAGATATTAACGAAAAACGCCGACTAATCAGAGCGCGAGTTTGCCAGCCGAGTTCCCGCGCTAGCAGTGGCTACGCACTGCGATTTGCAGTACCCCCCGAGTGCCCCATTTCCGGGTCGGACAACATTTTTGTTACACCCTGTATTTATATCAGTATATCATTATATATATGTATTTTATTTCATTTATTTTATATTGTATTCCTAAAAGAGAGTATTTTGCGCGTTTATGCAAGCGACGTTTACGGTGCAGCAAGTGCGACGCACTGCGCGCGCAACTGACTCCCGTCCAGTAACGGCCGCGCAAACATAGCTCAGCATATTCTGATGACTTCGAGCTGGAACGCGTCGCAGTCAAAGGGTTAATGAAAATTGTATTAACATATTGGTGAGATTCTTCTGATTAGAATGAGACCAAACACGACGAAATTTGGATCATATTTACTCATCTACTGTTCATATCTCATCTCCTTTCATTATCATTTCCGATAAATTACAAAAACAACGTCTACGCTAATGCGATCGATTTGTCGCTCTATCTCATTCTGTTTCGATGCTTCTCTTTGGCGACTTCTGTCACGCAACAGACTTGTGGTTGTGACTGACTCAGCCAATGACGCTAGTAAGTGTGACTATGGTCTGTTTTTCGAAAGATGATGCCTGGGAGGTAGGCCCGAGTTTTCGCGGTGTTGCCGCGATCGCGAGACACCTACGGTACTTCTGTCTCTCTCGCTCCTCGCGTCTTGACCAATGACGTGCGACCGTCGACGTCAGTCCTCGCCTACGGTCGTCTGTCTCTTTCACTCTTCGCGTCTTGGCCAACGACGTCCGACCGCCGACGTGAGTCCTTGCCTACGGTCGTCTGTCTCCATCGCACGTATTACAAACCTCTCGAGAAGGACCTACCAACAATCTCAAGGAGTGGGGACTGCGTTCGGCACGTGGCCGTCAATCATCCATTGTCTGGAAATGGCGGAGAATGTTGACGAGACGCAGAACGTTTTCACACGTCAAAAGTTAAAATAGATGAATAAGAAAAAGTTTATTTCTTTTGAAAGAATGTATTGTACCCAAAGATTGAGCAACATATTAAAAGGAGATTAAATTAACATGTAGGTTATTAAACGCTACACGTGGAAATCACAGGGTAAAGAAGGAAGTTGGTTTACCGAGCGTCTGAGCGAGAGGCTCGCGTGCCGAAGTGCCGGAGGATGGAAAGAGACACAAAGTGGCATTGAGACCGTGCAACGTCGCACGAAATACGCAGCTCGCGTTGGATCTCCGCCAGGACACGCGCCGAGGCAGGCCTGCCTCCCAGGCATCATCCTTCGAAAAACAGACCATAGTGATGGGCACCATCGACTAAATTAAACTTATGAAATGTATTAGTTCATAGATAGAATTTTAAAAATATAAGTGGTAAACAAGTTTGTTTAAACAATTACTAATATTCGATTTTTTGTAAGCTATTTAATATTGGCACTTAAAAAATTAACTGCTCTAAATTTTTTATGAAAATCAATTAGGTTATAAGCAATCATTTGCACAGTTCTTGGTAATGCATAAAAAATATATGAACAAATTGCAATTGGTTTGCATCACGATGAAAATAATCAAGATCCAGTCAATAGCGATCAATAGCTCGATAGTTCGAGCGAGTCGCTAGAAGCGACTAAATTTAGTCGACCGAAGTAGTCGCTTCAAGCGGCTAAATTAGTCGACTGCACGTAGTTGTTGGTTACTACCGACTTAGTCGATAGTTTTTAGTCGATGGTGCCCATCACTAACTGTGACTCGCGGTGGTGCGGCGATTTGATTGGAGGGCAGCCACAAAGGTTTAAGCTAGGGATACATAAACGTCGAGATGACGACCGTGTTGCACTGATGTCATTTTGTACGGACGTCCGTGTATATTATTTTTCTTATTTTCATTCTTATAATCCTCATGTTACGTATCTCATTACCTCTTTTTTTACTTCGCTAATTAATAAATCAAAATTAACGATATTTGATATTTTTCTTTCTACTAACCCAAACTTGGTGGACGTATGGTGGTGGATGTATACTGTACGGTCACACGCACAGCCGCCCACGTTCTGATAACGACATTGTACATGCTATTTAGGCATCGAGATATGATTTTATAAAATTTTTGATGAAAGTGTTACATTTAATAGCGAAAATATGAATTTGTCTGAACGAAAAATTTACGCGACATGAGATGTGTTCACACTTATTAGACATTGTACATAAATAAATATGATCAAAATTATATCGTGTTTGGTGTCGTTTCAATCAGAAAAATCTCACCAATACATTGGTAAAAGTTTCATTAAAAAAGAAGCAAACGTAAAAAAGTTTTATCGTTGCATTAGCGTTGTCTTACCGATACGCCGCGTCATTTACACCTTCGTCGGTGACACAATCTTTCTCTCTCTTTTGCTCGCTGTCCTTTTCTGTTCCGGCGATATACCAAAGCTGTGAACACATTGGCACCGCATTGGTCATCAGACTGTTTCGTCAGACGTCAGCCGATTTGATTGGTTACTGAGGACCACGCAAAGAGCTTCCCAATACGTTGAAACGTTCAGCCGACGTCAGACGAAGCGTCCGATATCCGTGCCCCACAGCCCAACGTCAACTGCGGAGGCTCGGATTGATATTCACGAGTGGTGGGAATAGTGTCCCCTGTTGTTCCTGCACGCTAGCTGCTCGCATGGGGGTCCTAAGTTTCGAGCAATTAAAGGGTCTTTACTGTATTTGATACTGGTGCTACCAATGATAAACATATATCTATTTCTGTCAGATCGATAAACATAACAAACTTATGAAAATATTCAAATTTATAAATTAACTAATTTCTTAACATTCATATCACAATAAAAGTTGCGGAAGATCTGAGAAATGTTTTAGTCGTCGTTGTAAAAGTGAACTTACCAGTCATTTTGGCTGCTTTGGTAGTTTTAGTGTTAATAATGAAGATCGTGTTTTGTCTGCTGGTGGATAATGTTATTTTTGACTTCGACTATCCATCGAATAAGAATGTTTGGCGCAGCGCGATTATCACAGATTCGTCGCTAACTTTTTCTTTTTTCAAACTGTATTTTTCATATTAGAAAATTGATTTACGTTTGAACTATCATTTTTAGAACGATACCTAACGTTCGTAGAAAATTTCACAAAAACCAGCACAGAAGAGAATTATTGCTCCACGATTAAAAAGAATTTTGCTCCACAATTGAAGAATCAACCCTGTCCCCAATGCAGCTATACATTTGAAATAACGAGAAAGAAGGAGAAACACAAATCCTTACACATTTTACAAACCAAAGAACAATTTTCGAAGAGACGAGATTAAGACCGTTAAAGAAACGAAAATGTGATTGGGTCGAAATAGACCTGAAGACCGTGGCAAGGTTAAAAAACGATATAAGAGACTTATCAATCTTTGTTGAAGACGTATTTCCATTCTGTTTCATTTACTTGCATAAGTTATGAATACGTACAATACATTGCCCAGGATTTTAATATTCACAGGTAAAAATACATTTTCTCGAAGTCATACTGTAATCCTTAATCCATTAAGTCCCAAGCAGTGAAATAAAGCGATTTTTACACATATAATTATTTATTACTTACAAAAGTGTATAAGAAAGGATATTAACGCTATCAAACATTTTTTTTGATCGGTACGATTTATATAACAAAATGTTGCGATTACGCAATTTTGGGCAACTTTTTATTGATAAACGTAAATAACATGCATATTATTTTGCCGAAATGTAAAAAATGTATTATAATACTAGGCACCATATTATGGAAGCCCACTATATGAAAAAGATACACTAAAAAGTTTCCATAATTTAAGAAAAAACTGGTTTACCATAGTGCTATAAATAACTTCAATTTCTTCAAACTTCGAAACGTCAAGCAATAGTGACGACAAAAAATATATAAAGCAACTCTTTTAAATCCTCTTTCATAACTGCAACATGAAAAAGAAAATTCAATAACGTAAATTCAATGAAAAATAATTGCGAATGAAATGTTACGTTAACGTAACGTTGGGACCAAATGGGTTAATACACGTACACGAAACAAAGTTTAATTCGATTCTTAATTTCGTGAACTGGTCCATGGAACATGAATCCATGTGGACTTATGTAAACGTCCGTGATTTATTTACAACAAAATTGATTTCTTGCGAATTTATTCCCGTTTCGAAGTTGGTAGAATATTTCCCAAGCCACGTCTCCGAGACTTTCGCGGCTGCATGACAGTCGTTATGCCATCGAGAAAATTATAAATACCATCTCGATCGAGTGTTTACCACGAGGAAGCAGAAATACGAGCGAAGGTAACGTCTCGAGGATCTGGTAAATCAATCGATCTGCAACCCGGATAAATCACTGTCGGTGATCGCGAGAGGGAAAAAGAGAAACATAAAAAACCATGCTGCGGAGCGAACGCGTATTGAAATGTAAACGACAGGCGCAGAGTGCAAAATAAAGAGAAAAAAAAGGTCGAATAAAAAGTTTTGTAACTTCGCTGCTGCTATCGAGGGTTTTTCGCTTCTTGTACAAAACGAGCTGAACTGTTATCAGATAAAAGTGAAAAATATCTGTGGCAGAAAGGGTAGCAGCTTTCAATTGCAAATTTTATCGGGACTGGTAAGGTATGTATACTAAATCGTTTTGAGGCAGGAGAGAGAGAAATGGTTTTTCTTTTTCTTGAGATATTGTAAATGTCTTGAGATAGTGTAAACTTGGATTATTCTCTATTGGGTTTTTCTATTTGGTATTATATTTGGGTTATCTCTGATTTATGAAATTTTGTTTTTTAAATTTTAAGTTTTACGTCACATCTATTGCTAGGTCATTGGCGACGAATTTGGTTGGTGTTTCTTTCGTATTAAGGCAGTTACATATTGTAGTAGAGGTTAATGTCTTCTAGGTGGTTTAGGGTGTTCGTTTTCTGTTTCTGTAATGTCATAGCCTCAGTTTATATCTTTTGATTTTGCACTTGGAATTTTCTGTACTCGTATAATAAGATGGTTGATCGTTATTTTCTTATTACAGTGGTTGCAGTACGTTGGTTCTGATAAGTCTGATCATAATCGCCTTTTCTTTTTCTCTTCCTGGGATTTGAGTACTGATACTTGGGTACTGATTGATAGAAGGCTTGTATTATGTCGTCAGGTTTTTGTTTCTTTGGTCGTGGTCCATAATCTTATTCCATTTTTCTCATAACTCATTACAGATGTTTTTGCATAAACGCAACATTAAACTTTAATTTTTTTTTTAAATAGCGTAAAGGCAACTTTTCAAGTGAGAATGAAGTCGCTCAAGAAATGAGAAGAGACAATATTGGGCATATCATTGTGGAGCTGCCAGAAAAATCAAGAAAAAGATGCATAAAATGCAAAAGTCAAACAATTTATACATGTGACAAATCCAATGTCTATTTATATTCAGCATGTTTTAGGGCTTATCATAATGAATAATTATTTAATTTTGTAGAATATTTTAAGCCGTTGATATTTTATTTGTTACTGGAATTCCACATTCTTAATTTACTAAAATTTCATTTAAATGTCTTAATTATTGTATTTTAATTGAAAATAAATAATATACATAGTCCTACAATTTCTATTCTAATGCTTGGCCGGTAATGAGTTTAAGTTGACTTGTGATTGTATTCGTGAGTCCATGGTACAAGATTTGTTTTTTATTTCAATTGGTGGAAGAAATATTGCTTCCCTGTGCGATGGTGTCGGCTTTTTCGTTACTAGGTATGCCTTGGAAGGAGGGAACCCAGGTAAGGATTACGTATTTGACATTATCGATAAGATCTGTGCAGGTCTCTTGGATAGATTTTACCATTTCGTGTTTGTTTTTCCCTCTAGGATTCTTTATGGCGTTAGTTACGTTCATGGCGTCCGTAGTAGACAATACAGGGTTGGAACTTGGTTGTATCAGTTGTATGCGGTATAAGTGAGGGCCTTGTCGAAGTGTAGGATGCAGAAAATTGACATAAATTTTTGTGTGACAAGAACGAAACGTGACATAACTTTTGTGAAATTCATGAAGTTTTATTTAATGATTAATGAAACTGACAGGCTAATGAATCAAGATCCTGAATTAAGTAAACGCGATTCAATTTTGGGTAACTTTTTATACGTATATCGCGAAATGTATCGAGGGTGCATGGCCAGTTGTCATGACGACGTGTTTATGTTGCGTTCATTTGATCGATAACTCCGAAACTTCGTAGGACTTACACTACAAGCTGCAACCGTGGCGAGACATTATGGTAATATTTGATCAATTCTTTCGACTCGAGACACCAGACAGGTAGACGAATGCCCTTCAGAGAATGGAAGTTTTAAGATTACCAGGTTGGCGTGGAGAATCTTGTGGTGTTCCTGGTTGTGTAGATGGAGTTTCATTATCTTTTAAGTGCCAAATCAATTTCATAGAAGTCGATGGGCCAACAAATCTAATACGAAGCCAAAAACACACTCTTTACAAAGCTTCTGAAATTATGACGCCATTTCTCGTCGTACGTTAGAATCCGACCAAGAAATTCATTGTTTCTGTTGTACAGAGTGTTCTAAAAATGAATTCCAGATTTTGTTTAAGTAACTTCCAAAGAAATAGAAGAATGTTGATTTTCTTCTATATATTATGTATTGAAACTTGGGAGTCAAACCAAACGAGACATTATCCTATACATGCTACTTTTATAAAATACTAACATTTTTAGATTGTGTATGAATTTTTGAAACCCTACAACAACCGATTCTCGATTAGGGTAGGTTTTGTTTCTTAGAAAAAGCTCCCAATACTAAAAAAATGTTATCTTTTCGATGGTCATGCCTAACGGAAGATTTCACAATTTAATTCAGCTAACTTTGTCACAATATAATTTAAAATCATACTGCAAATGTGTCGGAGACTATGTCCTTTAATATGATATTGCTTACTTACGTGGAATAGTGAAACAATAACACTAAGAATTCAATAATTAAAAAAGATAGAGAAACACGGTAATGTTACGATTTCTGACTAGCGCAAGAAACAAAGCAGATCATATTTAATTCACTAACCATGGTTGATTATCAATTATTCGAATATCGGTAATTTGATGTGATACAACTTAATTCATACTATGTGGACAATCAGATTATAAACAATTAAATTGTCTTATAAACAATTAATTGTCATTTCAATTATCCCGCCAAAATGGCGGCCATCACGTGCATCTCCTTACAAGCAGTGACACCACTGATTGGACGAATTTAGTATAGAAGTCAATATGGCGTTAAACTAACCTGTAAAGTACGCTAAAAATGCTTGGCTTTACATACGCATAACTTTTGAACAGCTGGATTTCTAAACTTAACATTTGCATTTTCAGATTCTACTTGTTGAATACTACCAGGAGGTATAAAAAAAGATAGATAATTTTTGGTCCGGAAAAGTAAAGTTTAACCAAAAGGAACGTTTTCGGCATATTTTCCTGTTCTATTTCGAAAGAAGGTAATAATGTTTAATCGACAATAATCCTCGTTACACATCGCGGGAAATTGAACGAATTATCCAAGTATCGACATCAAGCGTGGAAAACCGTTTACATGAAATTGGCTATGTCAGCTTTTTTTTTAAAATGGCACGAACTTTTTGGCAAACTCAACCGTGGAATATCTTGTTACGTTTTTGTTACGACAAAGAAACAGAATATGTTTGTAATGTTTTACCTGAGTGTGGCCGAGGTGTTCCTGGACGTGCGGGCTGACGTGGACAATTTTCCCTGTTGTCGTGACCACGATACAGAAGCCGTTTTTGATTATGTTCTGTTACGGTTAACAAAAACGTATTTTAACGTGTTCAACATGTAACGATAACGGGGACTGTAGTGGATCGATCAACGAGTACTCACGCCGAAAATGTAATTCTCCAGGTCCGCTATGCCGAGATTCGGTGGTAGAAAGCCGATTTTTCCGCGTCCGAAAACTGTAATCAAACGAAGAAACGCGTGACGTTTAATCAGCGACAGAAGACGATCAGACTGATTATTCTCATTAAAAATCCATAGGATCTTATTCTTGCGGTTCTGCCTTCCAGCATTAGAATGGGGAAATAGGAGAAATTTTTGGTGATACGTCTACAATGCTGTTGGTAAATGAATATTGGAGACATTTTTGGTGATACATCTATAATGTGTTGAAAAATGAATATTAGAACTTACTGTAATGCGACCTGAGGAAAGCAGCAGTCAGCCTCAAGATGGAAATCTTGTCGACCTTTTTCGGACTCTCGGCGACAGCAGGTACGAGCTGGCCCATGGCCATGATGTTTGCATTGTGATTGTCGCGGCGATTTTTCTCCGCTCTGTTCCGTGCCGCTCTTGAATCACTGTAAACAGAAACAAGGGGAAATTTTACGTTAGTTTTAGCAATCGACAGATAAGAGGCATACAAAACATAGTACAGTGGGGTCACCCGTATTCGAACTAATTAAGGGTGAATAAGTGTTTTGTAAGGAATTTTCGGACAATAGGTTATTCCAAAACCATATCCTAAATCCACCAAAGGTAAATAAGCAACAGGCCGTTCGCCTTGGACAGTTTGGACTCTATTTGAAACACATTGACATTAACATGCGTTACCCACTTTTGTAAATTCACAGGCATGGGCGTAACCAGGTTATTAGTCGCGGGGGGGGGGGGCAAAAATATTAACATATCAACTGCCACAGTAAAAAAAACTGTGCGTAGCCAGATACACTTTATTTTATTTTTAAAGTCATACATCGTTGAAAATGTATGCGTTTTGTTAATAGAGGCTGTTGGCCGCGTTCATTGGTCTTTCTCAGAAAACTATCTCAATCCCGCAATATTTATAGTAAAAGCGAACGTATAACGTTTAATTGTTACCAACCAGTGTACACAAACATCTTTATTTTCTTCGAATTCAAGTTCAACCCGTTTTACAGTTACCAAAACAAACAGACATTTGCTTCAAGTATTTATTTCATCGAACCCAATTTCTCATATAACATATATATATATACGGTTTTCAATAGGTATGTATTAAAAAATGTACGAACATTAGTGCATTGCGTAATCGAATTCGAATTTCAGTTCTGATTTTGTATCTTTGGTAGGAAAGTAAACCAAAGACACAAGATAAAAAAGAAAAAGTAAAATATTTTTATTATATAATGATCAGATCATAAATATGTAATATACATTTATATTTGCGAAAATAATACTGAAAAAGTAGGAATCAAGTATTATAGAAATTTTCCTCCTAGGAGGATGAACATATTATAAAAATAGTGCATTAATAATTTACAAACCTAACCATTGTACAGAATTCATAGTGCAACGATGAATTTTCAGTTTAATTAACGTGTTAAGTTGATTAGTTTAACAATTGAACTACCGAACAAGTAAAAATGACTTGTCAATACACTCTTACAACGATTATTAAAATGCTACAACAATATATTTTCTCAGATCTTTTGGAACTTTTATTACGATATGAACGTGAAGGAATAAATTAATTTATACATTTATAAATGTTCAAAAGTTTGTCATGTTTATTGACCGATCAAAATAGATATGCGATTACTGTCTGTAGTTCTAGTGTTAAATAGAATTCAAATAACACATGCTGATGGAATAAACTTTATTATTAATTGGATATATTAAAAATTATTTGACTACCTCGTCCATGAAAAGAAAAAATAAAACCGACAACGCTTCACACCAACATGAATTACACTTCCTTGTATTTCTATATCACGGATGATTTATTCTTCAAATATATAACTTTAAAAAAACTGTTTTATTCGAACAACCCACGTCACGAACGACAAGTAATCTCATATGTTATTTGTTTATTATCCATTAGCAATGTGCAGAAACCGGAAATAGTATCGGAATATTTAAACGAACACGGAATAAGCAAATCAAGTTGATAATTACACGCGAAAAAGAGAGTTACACATGACAACTCCACAAATTTTGCACTTGTTTCGTGAATTGTATATAATGATACAAACTGGTATTCGCGAATGTTCACAATAAATTGTAACTGTTGTCGCGTGAGTAATTTGCTTATCGAATGAATAACATTTAAACGTACTGCCATGCGAGTTTTAGCTTGTTTTTCTTTGACGTCTTATGTATACGTTTTTCTGTATACAAGTTTTATGCTTTATATCGATTTAAATTTTATTTCACTATCTGTGCTGAATTAGAATAAATTGGAATTTTTAGTCGTTAAAAATTACTTTGCATCCCGATATCAGCTGATTTTTATTGTTAAGTAGACTGCAGCGATAATTAGAGAACTCTATTAACAACAACGACAGTAAATATTCCTTCTAGTTGGTTCGCCAATATATTATTCACGTTAACCGTTAAATTTCTATTCGACGAAATATAAGGATATCTGAACATTGTTAGATTAAATTTTGAGCAAGCATCAGAATAAAATATATAAAAAGAGGTGTACAATGTTACACAGACGGTTAAAAAAATGTACTGTTAGAAAACTATCACGCGGGCAAAAAAGATGAAGGCCATTCAATTCGTTACATATTTTTACCATAAAAAAGACCAGCATGTGTCCCTACGGCTGGGTTAATCCGATCGTCTGGCCAATAATATTTGCTTCTACTTCAAAGAATTGATTGTCATATGTCAGACAATATGTCCTCCCTTGACTAAAGGTAACGTTCAGACACCCGTTAATTCATAACATGCGTTACCAATGATATCGGTTTTGTAGGCGTTTAACGTCAGAAGCACCAAACTCGTTAAAAATCAATTTAGTATACATTCAACGCTGGTAGTTCTAGTGTTAGAATCCCGTAACTAAAACCTAACGATAACTTGACCCTGCTGTGACCTTGACTAATTTAACATTATTTCAATGACCCAGTATATATTTCTTAAGTAACCAGTATTTTCTCTGCTTTCGAAAGAAAAGTTTAATTCATCAGTTAAAGAGTTTCTAAAGTAAAACTGAAATAAAAGAACAGTTCATTTGCCAAAGTGATTAATTCCGTGAAATGTATATTTGAAATTTATTTTAAATATAAACAGTTAAGCACCAATCGAGTAATGTGGCACAAGAATTTGAAAAAATTCAGAAAGTGGAGTTAGTCACTTTGGTATATCAACGGCTCAAAGGTTACACTGTTTCCGTTGCAGTTGTTGGTTCATTATCTTGTATGTTTCATAAATTTATATACAGGGTGGTTCACCTAACGTTACCACTTCAATTACTCGTAAATTAAAACAATTATTACAAATATTGTAAACAAAAGTTGTATACGTAGTATCAAGGAGGACGTATAATGCAATAATATGTTTTTCACTACATTACATTTTTACCAAAATATAATGGTCACGTTCAGTTTTTTAAATGGATTGCACAATATCTCATCCCGAATTTCGAGAAAGTATCAAATACTGCACAAAAAAGTATTATATCATATGCAGTCTCAGGTGAAGAGTTTCTGAGATATCAGTAAATTATTTTAACATGTTGGTGAGTTTCTTCTGATTAAAATGATACCAAACATGACATAATTTGGACTACATTCCTTTAGTAATGTTAATATATGTAATATACCACAAATGCATAATAAAATCCAACATCTAGTTCTAGATAGATCTAGTACTATACACTCTCGGCGCCGTAAAAAAATTTAAAAAATTAAATTTTTTATTTTTAAAAAATGTAGAAAAAATGAGGATATAGTCCTGCATGTCCTCTCTATGGACTAATAAAAAAAATGTTTAATTTATAATTTGAAAAACACTGCCTATAGAAACTGACTAGCACGTTTATCCCGGATTGGTCTCGGATGATCCCTGGAAGATCCCCGGACCCGGATTGGACACGACCCGGTTGTGTATAAATGGGCCTTTAAAGGCTACGCGTCTACGGAACGATCGAAGGCAGGAAATGATGAAGCAGACGTTACATCGCTATGTTGTTTCGTATCTCCATCCAGAGATAGCCGTTATTACTTATATGCGTGCGTACTCGAGGTTTATAATAGTGACGAGGAATCTACGCCTAAGCTATTAATAGAATGAGTGACGTAGTGCAGTGTTGATTTGCAAGTATATACAGGGACGTTGTATGACGGAACAACAGAAAACCACGGTGATCTTCACTGGAGTAACGAATACAAATTGACACAATTTGTTACTGAGATGTACAAAAAAAAAATATAAACCACGCAGTTGAAAAAATGAAAACAGGATACTGGGATATGTAAACTTGATTGTCTATTAGGCTTATTGGCCTAAGGTGTATAGCTATGGAGTTGTTTTTGACTGGTAGAGACATCGGGATTTTTTTTTAGCTTACAGATAAAATATTAACCCCACATTGATTTAAGGAAGACGAGAAAAGAAGAGAACACGTGTATAATAGTCATATATTTGTTGAATAAATATTAATTATATTAACAAAGAGTGTGTTGTAAATCGTCATTCTCGTCGAGATCCACAATATGTAGCCTCTCTTTATCAAACTTTCACTTTCACTGTTACTACAGTAAATTCTCCCGCATTCAAACTAATAGAGGGATATACATAAGTGTTCAGATAAAGCAATCTTCGGATAATAGAGCATATAAATAATTTAGCATATAAAGAATCAGTATCATGGACAATTTTACCGTATTATTTAGTCGGGGAATAAATGAGTTTCTTTCTTATACTTATATCTTGTTTATTAGTATTTGTAAGAATGTAATTATTGTCGAATACTGAACCTTCATCTGTTTCGTAAGCTGATAAGACGATTGTGAAGAGTTTCCGTCCGATATCTCGTAGATCGTTTATTTGCATTTCCTAACACTTGTTGGAATACTCCACGGTGGTAACGTTAAAATCACCCGTCTTAAATCTTCTAAAGCAATTTTGATGCACTGTTTCAAATAAAATATCTTCTCTGCACACGTTAAAAATAATTCTGGTTGATTCTCTTTGGCAGAACAAAACACAATATTGAAATATTATAAGCGTAACCCATTGAACTTCATTTGCAGATGAATCAAATGATTGTTTCAGTAATCAAAAAAGGTTCCATTCACTTGATTATATTATTTACAACTCCTAAAGGATGAACATATCTTCTATGTCCAATTATACAAATCAGACTTTGGTTCGTCAAATCCAGTCAATTGAAATTATAATACTGTCAGTGAGATTTCACGCCCATTAAATTCCTGTCTGTTCTATTTCCCTCATTCGAATTACGTTCTCTCGAATAGAAGAAACAGGGTCAAAACAAAATGGTGACGCAAAGAGAAATATTGTTTTGTCAATGCCTGTATTAGTAATGTCCTGTAGCGACTATTCTAGTGGAAAAATGGCAGAAAGATTCTTAAAACAATTATTTTATTCAATTTCAAAAGCGACAGAGACTTTCTATTATAAATTTTAAGAGCTAAAAGTGGAAGTACACTACGATATAATGAAAAATGGGCTTGTTTCTATTATGTGCGATGAGTTCTGCATTTCATTAAACCTTAATTGTTTCATTCGACCCCAGGTTCTACTAATTACCATTACGTAAATACATCTATGTATATACACTACAATTATTAGACTGCGGATTTTATGCAATTATTAGAAACGTGAATATAGAAAACACAAAACAGTACAAATTTTCGTAAAGGTTAGTATAAAATTCATTTTACTTCCGCCCTGATAAAACCCTCGATGAAGGAAACATATCTCTGGCATAATTTCAATTCAGTAAATTAACCTATAAACATCTAAATTTGCATGAACACCTGCAGTCTAATAATTACGACTGTAATACATACATTTCTGCATACATTTTCTCGACCGAATAAATTATTCCGATTCTCATCATTTCTATCAACTTTCGCTGAAAATCAGCGAAACAATTAACAAAAAACAATCTACTTTACTTACATTTTAGATCTTCTGCAGCGCAACCAAAATTACACATGCAGCGACCTATGATATTTTCAATTACAAGGAATGAAGAGAAAAAAACAAGTGACACATTAGTCTCTGATGGGTCTCGCGGGCTAGACAGTGCAGAGGCGAAGCCCCGACGGTTTTAAAAATCAGCGACGCGTCGAGGGTTATCCGGCCGTTACACAATACCAAAATGACTCTGGCCAATTATCCCGGTGGCGGCCTTGAGACGCTTTATCGGCCGCGATAACGCCAGCTGAAACTCCGCTTTAATGTTTTGATACAGTTACAGCCGGAGTCCATGGGGAAGTGACCTCGAGATGCTTGACAAAACAGGATAAGAGGTCGGTGATAATCCAATATACGACGGTGTACAACCCGTCTAACCGTATCGTTTTCCTCTTTTTTCTTCTAAATTATATTAAATTAATCGATCGATTCGTACACAAATCTCAGGCAGTGCATCGAGGAACAAAAATCAAAAATGGAAATATTTGTTGAACCTTTAACTCCCAGTACTGCACTGATGCAACACTTATTTTAATCTTTATAGTACCTTATAAGTTATCCGAATACCTTTTAAAAATACCTTCAAAAATATGTATACAATTTTGGAGGTATCTATTAAAACCAACATATTTCTCTTAAAAATAAATATGTTTTCACGTTTTCTTTTTACATTTATTATTCCCGTCCAAGGAATGTAAATTCTACTTATACACTTATTTTATAAAAATAAAGGGTCATCACGTGTGTTTAAATTATATTAAAAATGGAAAGCCGATATATCGACTGAAGGTATGTTCTGAAAAACCCACGAGCGGACATATCGGCTCTAAGGTACTAAAAGGATTAAAGTAACGTCAAATTCTGTCGCTGGTTAACTCTCGAATGGTAAGGAGGATTTTAAGGACGTAGTTGGCAAGTTGTGGTCGGATCCGACTCGAGCACCTTTTTTTCAGATGGGTAAAAGAGAAGTTATTTTCTTGAACTTATATTTTTGTTAATTTATGTAATAAGGAATAATAATGTATTTATATAACACATAATATAATGCAAGTATTAAACGTTTACAAAATACTAAAAAATATTTTAAAACGAGAATAATAAAAAACGTGGGGACAGCACAAGAGGAAGAAGAACTTAGGTCGCATATGAACCGAACCTTATCAGTGTAAGGTTAATATCCAACCTTTGTCAGCAAGAATTCGCAGTGTAACTGATGTGAAGTAGATCTCAACGTTTTCGGTTAAGAAATTGGAGCATTTTTCCCTCTCCCTCTCCCCCGCCCCCCTCTCTCTCTCAATTAAGCTAATAAATAAATAGGTCTGTTTAATATTGATATTTTTGACTTCAAAAGAACAAGATACATACATATATATGTATAAACAAAAAAAAACTAGTTCCGCTTCTTCCTGGATAGTTAACGACATTTTCGCTAGGATAATTTGTTATTCCAATGTTAAAGATCGCAGCACACTTATAATGTACTAATAATACGCTTACAACACCCTAATAATATGTACACTAATAATGAAGAATACAAACTATAAGATGCTATACCCTAAAGTAAGAACACTAACAGTAGAAAATACGGAATAGGCACTACGTTTATAAGCTGAAAATATTGCTCTCGAAGAATTGACTTACTGATGACACATGCTAAACTGACTGCTTGAAACCAAGGGATAAAATGCTAGACGCATAACGGTTGGTTTACACTATACGGCACAGACCGTTGCGTAGCGTATCCAGCACGGACCGTTTCAGGCACGACACCCTACGCTCGCATCTACACTGTTCCGTCACGACACGGACCGTCAGTGGCACGACGTTCCGCTTAGCAGCCTCTTCACAAAAAAATACCGCGAGGCGCTACGCATTCCGTGAAGTAGGTAAGCGTCCAGATAAACTAAAATCTGTTCACACGGGCCATTCCACGCCAAATTTATCACTTTCTGGCAGTATGTCTGTCGATTTTTATGAAACTGTAATATGTTGTAATTTGTGTTAAATAATGAGAAGTTTATGTCATCATTTTACTGGCTTCAAAGTTATTAACATGTTATAACATGTTGAAAATCGCGAAAAAGCGTGTTCTTAGCCAAACATGGTTGTGTAAACAAATTCGTGAACAGAAACATTATGATATAAATTCCACCTAATTTCACGTAGACTACAACATATTTCATTTTGAACAAAATCTTTTCAGGGTCATATTTTTCGAAATGTCGAAGTCATCGATGTTTTTTTAAATGGGATAGCATATTTTGATCATCATGGCGTAATAGTTCAGATCAAGACTAATGCAATTACCTATAGTAGTGTGACTTTCATGTTAGCCCGAAAACGAAAAATCCACAAATTGATGGGAGTAAGTCTAAATAATAAAACAAGTACAATAGAGGGATTAATGCAAAAATGAATCGAAACTGATGGACATCACTTTAAGAATTTGTTACAATAAATTTTCTGCAAATCAAAAATAAGTGAAATATTTAAGGTGTGTACGTTAGGTGGGACACCGTGTACATATGTGTCGAAAGCAGATGGCCTGTCGCTTATTGAGCGTTGGAGAATTTATGATAGGATTTCTAGAATGCGTACAGTCTTGCAAGAGGATACATAATAGCGGAAGACCACTTTGGGTCTTTCAGGAATCGGGGACGTCGAGAGTTGTTTATGTGAAACAGATTAGTGAAAGTTTAGAGATGGCAAACAAATGTTGACCGCGCTGCGTATCGGGGCAGCACTCGGATGTCTTCTTTGAAGCTCCACCCTCAGTACAATTATGAAATGATACTAATGAAATTTGGTTTGCTTATTCAGAAAGATTCAAAGAAGAACATATATTTTTTCAGATTTTTAAACACGTGAACAGAGAGAAATTAAAAATGTATTTATAATTTTCATATTGAAAAAGGGTGCGTACAATGAAATTAAAAATAAACCTAGAAAGTTCTACTTTTTGCGATGCGAATGAAATAACATTTTCTCTTTAAGTATAATAGTTTACGAAATATAAATTTGTTTATACAGTTATGTATGACTAAAAACCCGCAACTTGTTAATAACTTTGAAGCCAGCAAAATGATGATACAAACTCATCATTATTTCACATAAACTACAACATATTGCAGTTTCATTAAAATCGAAAAACATACTGCCGAAAGTAATCGATTTGGCGTGGAATGGCCGGCTTACAACTGTTTATTAATTCACAGCGACAGACCAGCGCCGACCGGCACCGTCACGTACCGGCAAAACATTTTTCGTGAGAATGCCAGCAGCGTCGCTACGCGCCGTACACGGAACGTTGCGGATCGGTGCCGTACAATGTAGATAGCCACATTTGAAACGCGTGTTTTAATGTTTGTTTGCCCGAAACGGTCCGTGTCGGTTACGCTACGCGACGGCTGTGCCGTATAGTGTGTGTTGACCTAATCCGGCGCCGGCGATAGGTGCCGTTGACGGAACGTTACCGGTCGGTGCTGGACTATGTAGACAGTCCCACTGAAAACCCATGTTTCAATATCTTGTCGTGCCCGAAACGGTCCGTGTCTGATACGTTACGCGACGGTCTGTGTCGTATAATGTAAACTAACCTTTAAGCGAAAACGAGAGTATATGGATTGGCTTACATCATCCTCGCCTTTTTTTCCCATGAGTATCTGGCGGCCAGACGACCAGGGAACAAAGATACTCGAGCAAGAAATAGGCCCATCACAAAGAAATCTATTATGAGCTTGTGCCACGCTTTAAAGACGCTCGGCGAGACTTTCTGCTTTTTGCCACTGGAACTGACTTAACTAGCTCAAAGTACATTATCGAGGAACAAAGGGGAGTTTCTAAGAATTGAACAAGTGACAGAGTTACTCTCTATTTTTAACTCAGATTTTTGTAAATTCTGCAACTCTTTTGGAAATAAAATAATAATTAACTTGAAGGTTAAGAAGTAAAACGCGGTTTTAATTGTAGATTTCCCATTTAGTGTTACGAAAAGAATAGATCTACATCGTCGATTGTCAAAGTGTTAAGATAATAGAAAATCTTTAAGCACAGAATAGTTTAATTATTATTCGGTGATGGATAAAATATTAAATGAAACATTAAAGGCTAATTCCACGTTTTGAATTTTTTCAAATTTTAGCGTTAAAGCACTTGATTGGTGCTTTTTATATTTTATATGTTTATGAAGTTAATTATGGCAAATGAACGGCCCAATTCTTAGTTAAAAATTGGATGTGTCCAAAATACTAATTCCAATTCGAATTTCGACACTCCTAGTTTTTTGTTTCATCCGATAAAAGGCAGAATAATTGGATAGTCATGTGACAATGACACCCCGATGCAAAGTGTAATAGGATTTGAGAATAATCTCTGTACAAACAGCGTACGCCAGGTACCCAAATTCGTTGGTCATCGGTTTGCATTGTCGAGGGTATCAACTATCAAATATTTTCAGTTCAACTCGAAACCTTTTGACTCGATCGCTTAAAAACAAGTTTTATCTCTACTACGATATTATTCTGAACGCGAGTAACTAAAGAAGATACGATCATTTTTACCCTTCAATATTCTGTACAAACTTGCAACTCGGCCGGCGGACTCGCGCTGTGATTGGTCGGGGTTTTTCATTAATATCTCGTTAACAAAGCCTCGGATAACATTTTGGCTAAGGAAAAACTTGTTTTAAATCACCTCTCGAGTCTCCCATTTTTGGGTTCTCCATCATGTTTGTTACACCCTGTATCTTCTCGAGTAAAATTTTAAAAGCCCTTGACAGATCAAATGCGTATATTTAAAAAAAAACAATAGAATGAATAATAAAAATATTGGCAATTTACCTCTACATCGATCGAATATCTTGTCATAAATCTTAATTATACTGAAACTCGTAAAAAGGGGCTGATATTGGACGGCCCAGGGTAAATGGTACACTTACTTATTTATTATATGGGATATTCTGCCATTACTCTAAGCCAGTAGGGAACGACTGCACGTATCAAACTAAATCGAGTTTGTGGGTTCATTGAATACGCGTGCCCTTGTATAAAGCTAGATAACGTGTCCGTCTATCGCAGACTATTTCTACTTGAAACAAACAATGATGACGATACACGATGTTATCACTTTTCCATACATAATTTGATACAGTTAGATATCATGATGGATTATTCTAATTACTGATATGACTTGAGTAATATCGGTATGATTACACCTACTCTCTACGTTTATGAAGATTATATTAAGTAGAAATAACCAATTGTGGACAGACCTCTCGTTAGCAAAAAAAAACTCCGTAACCCAACAATTTCTTAATTTCCTCGTTTACCCGGTAGATCTTACAAGTGTTATTTAACTATTCTGTTAGGCAATCTTCAATTCTTAAAGACGAAATAGTCCTTAAATATCCATAAACGTATGAAAAAAGCACGAAAATATTTCGATTTTCAAATTTGCTTTTTTTTTTTAAATTTAACTATCTGAAGAAAAACACTTCACTTGTTTCCCATTCACTTTTACACTCGCAATCACCCCATTACTTGTTGTCTTATCAATTATGTTTGAGGACAACATTCGTCGCATAAGCACTAATAAATACCTACTGTATGCATAATTTTGCACACTGGATTTAATAGGATTAAAAAGGGATAGCTATTGAAAAATTATTTTGAAATGAATACAGAATTTCACCGTAATATAGTGGGACTACTCTTTTGGTAGACCTAGGCAGGAGGTAATACCATAAGAAAAAATAAGTTGAAAAGAAAGAATAAAATTTTTTCGGATAATGCTTCGTTTTTAAGATAATCGAACTTGAAAATGTATTGGATACACGGGAAATAGAATAGGACTAGGCTAATAGGTCTGTTCATCACATTCAGTTTCTATTATTGCACTATTCTGTATAATGCACGCGTTTTCGATGGATGTTCAAATCCAATCTTCTCGAAAACGAAACCTCGAACGAACAAAAGGTATACTTTTTTTTTTACTTATTTTTTCTTATAGAAAGATCCACTGTCCAGTTATGCTATCCGATCTGATACACTATGTATATCATAAGTTTCACCGAAGCGTCCCATGTCTCTTCGTCTGTGTCCGCTGGATCCACCATCCATATAGGCGGCGGGGAGAACACAATCGTTTGTAATCGCACCAGCAGAACACACGTGACAGGATGCGGTAGAGTGCACACGTGTATACAGACACACCCAAAAAGAGAAAGAGAAAGAGAAGAAGGAGAAGAAGGAGAAGAAGAAGGAGAAGAAGGAGAAGAAGGAGAAGGAGAAGGAGAAGGAGAAGAAGAGAAAGGGAGAGAGATGGGGAGAGAGAGATGGGGAGAGAGAGAGAGAGGGTGGGGGGCGTACGCAGTCGACGGCGCGTGAGAGAGCTCGAGTTATACGTTGGCATAGGTCGGGACCAGGCGTGACGAATGAATCGATGCACGTGGACTGGGCGACCCCGGTTTTATAGGGGTGAACCCTTTTCATCCCACTCAGGTCCGGGTTTTGTCCTTTAATACGTTAACTGCCGTCTGCATCTCGTGTGTCTTGCCCACGCACCGCCAGTGTTTTAACCCTTTATGTCCCGATGCTATTTTGTAATACCACTTACATTCCACTGAAATGCTGCTGTGTACTAATATGCTTGTGTAAGTATTTACTAGTTCTTTCAAGTCCCCTAGGATGCTACAAACTGGTATTAGCACTCGGAGACACTAAATTTAGCAATTTGTAATAAGAAAAATAAGGAAAAACATATTTAAATAATTTACAAGTATCTGGAATACAAATTGCGGTAAAAATATAACGATATCGAAATGCAGGGCTTAAAGGGTTAAAAACCGCCGTCTGATCGCAAACATTGGTATTTCGTCTTGACAGTGTACAGATCATTGAGGACAAGTAGGATTATTAAGGCATACCACTTTCTAAAATTATTTTCCTTGTAAAATCAGAATATTCAAAACGAAAATAGAATTATTTAAGTGGGAAAACAAAGATCCGGTTTTTCCATCGTGCCGTAATAAAAGGAAACCACGGATTGATTAACGATACACCTAACCAGAGATCTGATAAGAGGCAGGCACGGTTGGGGAAATCTCTTTTGGGACGGTACTATGTGGAAGTTATAGTACACATACAGTATTACAAATACGGCCTCGGTGTTCAAGATATTTTGGTTCAAAGCATTGCATGTGTCAAGTAGTCTAGTTACAATAAAACATTTCACTAAGAAAGTGCTATGGATACGGCGGTAGAATACCTGCTTACTAAGCTGCGGACTCGAGTTCGAATCCAAGAGATGTATAACATATTGTTCTTTTTTTCCACTGTTATCTTTTTTTCTTTCTGTTTTCTTGTTTCAGTATTAGATATTATATACTAAATATTATATACTATCTTACACAAACTTCAAGATTGAAAATGCATTTATAACAGTGTTGTCATATTTATGTCAAATTATGTCAAATTTCACAGACAATCGCACAAATTACGAATGAAATGTACAGTCGTATAGTTACCCTAACTATTATCTCGATTCTGCTTGACAATCGGAGGCGTTGAAACTTTCGGCAAGAAGAATTCACATGCAAAAACGTTTTGGTAGTACGTGAATGTGGAAACTCTCTTATAAATGCATTTTCAATATTGAAATTGAAAAGACAGTACATAATATTTAGTATATAATATCTAATACTAAAATAAGAAAAACGAAAGAAAAGGACACAACAAAGAGAAAAAAAGGAAAGAAAAAATTCTGCAGCGTGGTAAGTAGGTATTCTATCGTCGTAGCCATGACACTTTCTTGGTGACACGTTTTATGTAACAAGACTACTTGACATATGCAAAACTTTAAATCAAAATATCTTGAAAACCAAGGCCCATTCCGAAAAACCCCATGAGGGTTTTTTAACACTATATGTGTACTATAACTTCCACATACTACCGTTCCAAAAGCGATTTCCACAATCGTACCTTCTCCTTGTGAAGCTTATGACTGATTTATGAAATTTTAGAGACATTATGATAATGTCCGAACAGTTGATTTTATGAGAATTGTTTTTAACTTTTATGACAATATTGAAAGGAAGAAATTAATTGGTTTACAAATAAGGGGTGAATCTTTCCACTGTCTGCTACAATTTAAGTGGCTATTAAATTGAACTACTGCTATTTAATTTTTAGTTAACTGTTTCAATAGTAGGAATTGAATGATTATGTGAAACCTACGCGATTGTAGCATTCCCGGATATGTACTGTTTCTGAGGAACGTGAGTACTTCACTGAGCTGATTAATTATTGGGGGAAGGATGATTGCCACTGAAGGATGATTGACACACCGGGTGAAGGATGATTGCCGCTTAATTTCAAACTAATCGATCATTCAAACATTTCACACACTATTTCTAGCCATTATTTCTGTCATGCTGTAGAACCAGCTAGAGAAATTGTACTCACTTTAGGAACAGTGGTAATCCTAACGTGTTTTAGCAGCTACTTCTGTCCAAACAACCTATGTAATTATGAAAATTTACGACTAAATCGTTTAATGTTATATTTTTTTTCTTGATCAAGCACTAATCTACTCTGAACCGTCTGAAACTACCTAGATTCAAAAGAATTGTTTATCTTTTTTTGTGAACTAGCTTTAATCTACTCTGAACCATTTGCAGCTACTAGATTGAATATCTTAGATAATATTCGTATGATTTTCTAGATTACATTTTCAACGATTATGTTTTCAATGAATATCTACATCTTTTATAGCTCTGTGGACACGATAATACGGAAACTTGCAATTTCTTTGAAGAGTACTTTCCACCCCAAGATTCTGTTCAGTACCTCAACAAACATACAGCGCGTATGATGATACCATCAGCTCTAACCGATCTTCGTTTCCGCAAATCATCCGTGTTTTCTCGATATTCGGCTTATCAAATATTCCTCTTACAATTTCCCACTATAGAATTGCAAACAAACCAAATATAACAAATTCTCATCTAAAAATAATCCTAAACACTAGACTAAAGCGTCAGTTACGATAATTTTATTTTCCTTCCATCGCTGTATCGATCTTCTCAAAGTCGAAGTCTGGTTCCCTGGCAGGTAATAAATTACTAAACCGGTTTTGTATTAAATCATATAATTAATAAATTACGAAGATAGGCAGTTTTCGATCGACAGGCGGAACACGGCCACGGCCACTATGTTAATCCTTTAACAGTCACATTCATCTATATCCTACATATAAAATTTTAACTGAAATCGTAAACAAACGCAGAATTAAGACTAATAATCAATGATTTATCGCTAATTATTTGGAATAGTACAAATATTACTTTGCATATGAAATATAATTTGTCATTCAAGCTGCTATATTTTGATTCTGGATCCACTGCGCGCCGCGTCGCTCTGCCCGAGTCTCATTCGGGATAAAATGTAGATGGGTTACATTGTAGTGATGGAACTGATACGATACATACATATATTGATAATACACAAATAACTCGATACCTAAATACTCCACGGGAAGTGTCGAAAGGCAACGAAGTCTGAGATATTCGGTATCAACATTCAATACTGATGCTTCTTGGACCGATATCAATTAAGGGGTCATGCTCAGTCAGGAGGCCAAAAAAAGAGTGTTTTTTGGGAATTTTTTTCTGGAAAACTATAAACCTTTTTTTAAAAAATGTGTTTATGTTTCAAAGATTGTACTTTCTAGATTATAAGGTAATTTTTTTATTTAAAAATATTGATTAGTAAATAAATGGTGAGCAATCTCCCGAATGTCTCTTCACAAAAAGTGGTCTGCCGTGATCACTGTAACTTCGTAACGGTTCATTTGAAATTAAACATTCAGTAAGATTTATGTAATGGAAGAACGAATCTTGTCCTTGAACGTGGGGTTTTTTGAAATATTGATTAGCAACAAAATAGCGGACGTTTTCCTGAAAAAGTGCGATTTTCACCTAAAAAATCACTCGTTTTTGGTCAATTAAAAAAAAAGTATGTAACGAACAAAAGAATCCTTCGTACAAGGACAAGTTTTTCTGCTTTGAAATAAGGCGCAAAAGGCTTCATGTAAATCGATACAGTAGTTTTCGAGAAATATTGATCACCGATTTGAAAAATGTAGTTTCGAGAAAAACGCGTTTAAAGTTTCAAGTCAAGCTTACACTTATATAAAATGTTCATTTGTTAACGCCTGTAACTCTGTCATTTTTAATTGGATTACCTTGAAACTTGCACAGAATATTCTCGAGATGTTGTACTTAAAGAAAATGTAGAAAGTGAAAATCGATTTTTCGAATATTTCTGACTGAGCATGACCCCTTAATATCAATTGTATAACAACCCTGTAGATATCGGTACTACGAGCAACAGCATCGAATTTTTCAGGTAGATACCTCATGAATACGTGCAGGAATTCCTAATTCGTGTATATGGTACTAGTATCGATACTTTCATGAAGTATATATCAAACATACGTTCATACGTTCGTAGAAATATCAAATAAATCCATACCGATATTTGCGAAGAAGTATCAAACAGTATCGATACTTTCGCATAAATAAGTATCGAAGGGATATCGATTATTTCTTATACCTACATAGGTCATTGAGATTACTCGATACCAGATCAAAATTTACGGTCAGGTATCGACAGCATCGAGCGGTACCCATACATTCGTAGAAATATCAAACAAGTATCGATACTTCCGTATAAGTATCAAGAGGGTATCAATACTTTCTGATACCTACATATGTCTTTGACATTATTCGATACCAAATCAAAATTTACGGTCGAGTATCAATAGCATCGAGGCGGTATCAGTCCCAACACTATAATATCGTCTGCAGTCGAAGGACGGAACCAGATTCTACAGGTAAACAAGCAAATCGAGGTATGCATAGACATGACTTTTGGGGGCCTCTGGGTGGCCAATATCCTCAAGGTCGAGAATATTCCGTTGTTATCTAAAAAACGCCGCGCGGTCACGTCACCGTCTGCACACGATACGACGCCCGTTTATAGCGATGATGTTTCGGGTGACGAGCGCGAAAACAATGTGCAGAGGAGAGAACGAAAGCTGTTCTCAAATCGCGGGTCCTTTTCTTTTCTTTCATCCGTCGACGATCCATCGGGGCTCGACGACAACGGATCCCGTATTTTAGACCCGATCGTGAATACGGTTTTATAACTCGAAAACCACCGGGGGGACTGTGTGGCTCTCCGAGCATAAAAGGTTGATTCATCCTCGATAAAATGACTGTGTATTTCTGTGAGTGCGGGGAAGCCAAGCAATCAAGGGAAAGCTTGTCGGTGGAGGGCATTCTTTTCGTTCGAAAAAGATGGAAAACTTATGACCTGTGATTATTATTTCCTCAGTCACGTGGAACGTAGCGAAATTTGTTATTAGGCTGGTGGGAAATAAATGGCCGATCGACATTCGTGTCTGTTGTGGCATAAACTGCTGCTCATTACGATTGAATTTGATACTGCAAATTCCGATCTTCGTTACTCTGAAAGAAATTAACGAATTGCATATAATATAGTAAACGACATAATCCTTCTAACTTCACAGAGAAACTCAAGTCACTTGGTCCAATTTTGAAAGAGTTGTTTTCTTTTAAAGGGTGTACGAATACTTTTTTTACCCACTGTATATAACATGCAAAATACATGTTGCTTTTCTAATGTTTACATTACGTAGATGCTGTTATACTGTCGCGCGATCTTGAAGATTCGCGCAGCGTTGTGCAATAATTCACCCGACAGTAGTTCACTCCGTAGTCGTGCTGTCGTACATACATATGTGTTTTTGAAAATGGCTTATGTGCCAATTGATGAGTACATGTTTACATAACTCATTGGAGCTGCAACTGACGAAAATGATACATTCCAACTTATAGAATAAGGTTTCGTTGAAAAATTAAATTTTTCTATTTAATTTCGTATTTTTCATTTAAACAAAATATATAAAAAATTCTAAATTTAAATAAGTAATTGTATATAATTAAACAAACAAAAAAGATTACTTTTTTACGATTTTACTCCACTTATGGAAAAAGGGCACATAAAACAATTTTTTTAAAATCGTAATAAAAAACAAATATTCAAACTGTGACCTTTGTTTTCAAAACGTTTGAATGACACTGTTGCTACACCTTAATGCAAAAAAATTTGTTTTAATTGCATTACTTTTCATTAACTTTTTCAATGTTTATGCCAAGTACACTCGTCATGAAAAGATGGTATTTTTTTGTTTAACCATAAGTATACTCACCCTTAAGCAACAAAAATTTACATTTGTTATTTAAAGTCAAGTTTAGGTAAAAAAAAAGTATTCGTAATTTTAACACATTTTAGAATATTTTAGGACTTAAAACGAAAACATACAAAGAAAAAAATCACTTCAAATAAAAAAGAAATATGCAGTACATAGTACGAGGGCTGTTTGATAAAGCAGTGACTTTTCTTTGACAATACATATAGTAGACATTCGTTTCCCGCGCCACCGTTATCTGCACGGAAGCCACGCCCCTTGCTCACACGTATTTCTCATAGCGTGCGCGTACCCTACTCTGTCGCCCAGCACGCCCAGGCCGAAACACATACGATGTCGCGTTTAACTCGCATATCACATCACGGAAAGCGCAGTGTATATAAAATACTGTTTTAATAATGTTCTTATTGGTGCAATGAATATTGGTGGCAATTTGATTGCTTCTTGTCTCGCGGATCACACGTAATGGGTAACAGATGCTAACCAAGCTAGACATTTACCACTAAAATATGTCACGAATTATTACCTTTTTAACATAATACCGTAATACTTTATTACGCAAAATGTTTGGAAGAATCGATTTATGTAATAAAAGTATTTTATTCCATAATATTTCAATATCATTAATAAAAATAACATAATTAACTTTGAAAACTTAGAAGATACTCTACCTACGAAAAGCTAGTTACTGCTAAGTAATAGCCCTCTTCATATTGAACAACTTCTGTCAATAAACTTTTCTGATATCTCTAAAAATAACGGAGATAATTAATGTAATCGTAAAGTGCGCATATTCAGCCCACCCTATATGTAGCTGCGTCACACGACTGATTGGCCGAGTGGTGGGGACAGTGCTCGGGTAACTGGTGTCCGATTCCTGCACGGTTCCTGGAATTCTGGTCCTCTACAGCCCCGACTAGCGCGGGAAACGAATGTCTACTGTAGATGGCATTCCAGTCGCAAGAGTAATTTTGTCATTTTATTAGAATTTATTTCAAATTTACAGCAAATTCATTTACATACTCTGCTTTTGTCGAGTATATTCGTCACAACGTAAAAATAATTAAGCACACAAGAGCACGTTTTCAAAATGAAAGAAAATACTTAAAGGGTTAAGTGATACTCTAGTGAAAACTTTCAAGTCGATTTTATTGAAATAGCGTTTTAACGTATGTGCCACTGTTCCAAACATCCTTCTGATATATACCATGGATTTTTTCAACGATATCCGTCGTTGCGAACTCAACTGGGCGTCCAGAGCGCGTTTCATCTTCAGTGGATCTTCAACCATCTTTAAACTCATTTATCCAGAAATAAATGTTTAAAAAAAATTTTTAATTTAAATTTTCTTGTTAATTTTTTAGAAAAAATTGGAAAGTTTATCGAACAAACTGAAAGAAACCAAACAACGTTGACGCTCATAGCAGACATGCGTAGAAGATATATGTATACTACCAAACGCATTGAAACCTAAGTTAGCACACTTTGATCTTAATTTTTATTTCGTTTGATCATTGACATATATTTTTTTTCTGTGCCATCATAATCTCCCTAAAAAGTTTATAATCACTTAATTTTTTATAAAAATATCATTTTTGTAAAACTTCTCAGTATCAACTACAGTTCCATAAGGCTTGTGTTAAAAAAAAAAATGTTTGGGTAAATATTTATAAACGGGGTCAAGGTCAACATTCTGAACAACTTTTCCTTATATAATACATATACCCGACGATCCGGCTTAGATTTTTAGATACATATTCGCAAAAAACTTTTGTGAAACTTAGATTACTATAGTATACTTCATGAATTTAAAATATTCGATATTCATGAATTAAATTGTCAGGAAAGAGTATTCGGAGTTGGTTGTGGGTAAGTACCTTTGGCGGGGAGAGCAGCTGCCCCTCCCCCAAAACAATAGACGAATTTTGTGAATTTTGTGAAAACCTCCCATTTGAATAAACTAAACGAAATTAAGTGATCATAACAGTTCACAGGTACAGAAAGTAAGAAGTAAACATGAAATTATGTAAACATATATCTAGGAAACGTATTCGTTCTGGGTTTTTGATAGCATCGATTGTCGGAGTCGATTAGACTTACGTAAGAGAGTGGCCGCTGTTACTGCCGGCTCTATATTAATCTTTTTAAATTTTTATTAGAAATTCTTAATTATACAGAAATTCGTCTATTGTTTGGGGGAAGGACGGCAGCCCTTCCTCAAGTGGTTCAGAATATTGACCTTGACAACATATGTCAAGGTCACGGTCATCGGAGCTGGGTCCCGCATTGTGCATAATTACCTTTTTAAGAATGTTCTGTTAAATTTTCAATAAAATTTATCATTATAATAATTTGCAATAAGCCACCTTAAGAACTAGAACGACGAATTTCAAAGACTCAAGATTCACCAAATAATCCGGCAACACCCTATGTATATCCGTCTGTCCGGCTGATCTTCATGATCCCTATTTGACTTTCACTTTCTCTGATTCGTCCTGCCGTTTCACAGAGAGAAAGAGACAGTGGATCCATGACCCGCACCGTTCTCAACCCCCTGTCATCGTCCAGTAGTTTCGACCTGGAACGCCCTCCCGCTTTCGTCAAGGACTCGAGACTTCAGACCCGCCGCGCGCGACTGGGCTGTAGAAGGGGTGTTGGTAGCGCACTGCGTGGCTGCGAGTGGGAAAGGTACTTTCTCGTGGTGGTGTTCACCGGATCGATACTCCCGCCGGTCTCTACCCGTTCGGTGGATGACGAGAAGGGTATACCCTCCTGCGACTTTACCCCCAAGGTCGCGCCGATGAAACAAAGTTACGCGAATATTGCACACGCGCACGGTTCCACGCTCCCTCCCGCGAGCCCCCGCCCACGCCCCCTATCTTTTCTCTATCTGGGTCGCTCGTACTCTCTCCCCATTCGCGGACAGATCCGATGGTACGGAGGAGTCGAGAATAGTCGTTGCTAAGCAAGCTCCACCGTGAACCCCGGGGGCTGTGTTCGGGTATTTCAGAGAGGCTGGGTTTACACTGCGGAAACAGGGGCGTTTCGCAAATGTATGAATAGAGCTTTATGAATCAATTGACTAATTACCGGTTTATATGCGCGGTCGACGGAATACTGCGGGTTTTGTTAAAGTAAACCCCGCCGGGACAGGGGCGGTTTGCTCCGTGGTACAGTTTCTAACCTCCAATCGCCCACTCGGAGACGCACGTTAAAGTGGCTCACGGAAATTTTTGTTGAAAATTTAACGGAATATTCTGAAAAGCTTTCGATTGCTACCAACAAATCTCAAGGTTAATGATAAAATTATTGGAAAAGAAGCGTTATAAAAATTTCTTTTTAACGCTAGCCTTATGGAACTCTGTAGCTGATACTGAGAAGTTGATTTCTTATTTAGTTACAAAAAATTATATTTTCATAAAAAATTAGGTGGTTATTAACTTTTTTTAGAGAGATTATAACGATCAAATGAAATTAAAAATTAGGATGAAGGTATGCAAACTTAGGTTTCAATGCGTTTGGTAGTATGTATCTCCTACGGATGTGTGCTATGAGCTTCAACGTCTAAAATTCTTAAAAATTAAAAAGAAAAAAAACAAATTTTTTAAAAGGAGAAAAATTTTGTTTCTTCCACGTATTTGTAAATTTTGTTTCCATTGGTACTTTGAAGTAGTTTAAAATATTATTCATTCAAATTAAATTGGTAAAATTGATAAAAAGTATAAAACGCCATATGGAGCCCCAGGTAGATACAACACCAAACGCGTAAGCTACTTTAAATTTTAAATCAACGACATATGTATGATTCGTTGATCTTTGGCGATGCGTTCTCGAAATTTACGATCGCCTTTTTGATATTTTTATTGTAATGTATGTCGTATTTGATGCAATGAATTTTGTATTTTATCTTTAACCCAGTCAGATTATAGCTAAGGGGAGAAAGAAATGGCTACGGTTCCGAAATGGTCCATCTTTCAATTTTGATGAAACTTGGTAAAATTGCGACAAAAGTATTATTATTATGTATAGATTAATTTTCATATGTATAAAGTAAAACTTTTATATGTACTCATTTGGGAGTATTTGAAAAAATTTTACCAAATTCCGTTAAAATCGAAAGGTGGGCATTTTCAGAACTAGATTCAAAGAAATTCCTACTTTCATTCTTATCTTTATAAATTACTTTATGAAATGTCATTTTACATAAAAATTCGCAGTCTAGTGCTAATAAACTGTATACATATTCATCGGAAACTTCACAAGATGGACGCGAGAAGATGGAGCCGGGTCATTTCTGACTCGTATCGAAATTTCGTTTTAAGGGTTTATCAAAGGTTTTAGCCTGTGTCTTAGCACAAGATGAACACCCTAACTTGTAATATCGAATCAAAACTCATCGTGAAGATTTCACTCTGACATCAATAAACATCAATATTATTCGTTTCCTTTAAGTTGGAGTTAATCACAATTTTGTTGATTTTAATATTTCACTTTTCGAGTAAGTATATGTGCACTTACGATAAAAATAGGATCGCTTTTCTTCTGAAGAAGTATTACATAATAATAAAGTAATAACCATCTACAAAATCATCAAAGAAACCATAAGACGAGGAGTTAAAGTCTGGGTTTTGAGTGACCCACCTTCGTCATACGAAGGATGAAGATCATGTTATATTGACAGTATCGAAACCATCGTGGTGGCTTCGAATTGAACAAGCCAACTAGAAAATGCTCACAAAAACTGTATACATAGTCTGTGATTATTACTTATTGAACTTCGTGAAACGTAATCGAATTTATTGCATTGTAACGTTTATTTCTGTCGAAAATCAATTGACAATTTTTGCTCAGTGCACAGATTTCATTATGAAATTTGACAATTATTATTGGTAAAACTGGGATGTTTTATTAGTTTCAGTTATGTATAGTAAAATCGCAGACATAACTTCCATCAAATTTAATAAGGCGATTCCTAAGAGACGAAAGGAATTAATTTTTTTTATTCCTGTCTACAAATTACTTATAAATTGCTATTTTGCATAAAGATTCGCAGTCTATTCTCATCATATTTTTGCCATCTACGGTGAAAGTTATTTATGATACAATTCAATGCAACATTCAAATATGTACTACAAAATTTAAGAAAGTATCATACACTGGAAGATTGTCATTGATTTACGAATGTTCTTACTATTTCTATTTATAGACGATCATCGATAAATAAATCGTCTTATACAACGTTAAAGTTATCATTGTAATAAAAATATTAATAAACTACTTCGGATCTGATCTCAACAATGCTATGACAGGCTGTATAAGCAAGGTTACACGCACAATATTGGGAACACGTTACACACCAAAAAAGCAACATTTTGTGAGAGTGATTTCGTTGATACACAGACGTTCACAGTACACATTTAAATGTTTGAAGTGTTTGCATTGTTTTAAATAGGGAAGTGAAATAGTTCAGCAAAATACGCAGCGGCGACAATGGTACTCAATGACGGCGGTCGCCTCCAGCGTTCTGCCGCTTAGCGTAACGGAAGCGCTAGGCGCGCATGCTGAACCATTTCGCTTCCCTATTTAAAACAAAAGAGATTTTGTAACTTTCCTTGACACTTTCCTGATGAGAAAGATCTGCTCTACCGCGTCCTATGGTTAGATTTTCTCCTAGACCTTTAGTTTTTGAAATAGATTAAAGAATATCAGCTAAAAGTGGTGCATTTTTGGTGTGCTTTTCACTTTGAACATTATTTAAACATATTTAGATGTCTATAATCTAATAACAATTTACATCATTTTGTTCGCAAGAGTCCAGAGAATTAATTTGTGTAAAAAGAAACTGAATAACTATTACTGTAAAAGCACAACACAGCTCGAAAGTTGACAATTTGCAATTTTTTTCAATTTCATTTTTCAAAAACTGTACCTGATGGAAACAAACGGTTTGCAGATTGGTATTTAGCCCATAAAGATCTATTAGAAACGCTTATTGATAATTGCAAAAAAATTTAGGTATTAAACAGTGTAATCGATGTTCTACTGTAATCCACAAGTGAATATACCAGTGGCGATCATCGGTGATATGAGTCCATTGTCAAATTCGTTCGAGGTGTATTTAAATGGAAATAACTGAACAGCAGTTTCTTTTTTAAACTTCTTATACATTGTGCAATTCTAAATATAGCCCGGTGAGAACCATGACGTTTTTATCAGATTTTATGAAACTCGACAAGAATTTGTATAAATGGAATGTTAAAAACACGGCCTTTGGATGGAAAGTTGGGCAAAAAAATTCAATACATATTCATAATAAATAATATGAAACATTTATAGTGCGGCTGATCCTTGACATTCGAGCGACTGTATTCAACATATTCAAGGGAAGTTAAAATATTAGTTACTAGATTATGAATTCTAATAACTATGATTTCTAATAAAAAGGTCGACAGTGTATTTGCGTGTCTGTTTAATTTATTTTTTTAATAAATGATTGTATAAAAATATTAAATTTGAATTAAAATCTGTAGTGTATTAATCACCAATCAATGGAACTATTCTTAAATAATTACTGCAAGTATTTCTAACTTAATTCCGATCGTTAATTCGTTAATCGTCATCGCATCCATACTTGAAAATTTTCATATCTGATAAACGTTGTGCCATGCTACGAAGAATAACGCTGTACACGGATATTTCTTCATCGCTGAAATCATCTAAAAAGTTTCGTTTCATTTATGTTAAAGCAAAGTAATCTATACTGAAATATTCCACCTTTGAGGTTATCTCTGTACGTGGAAATTCGTTCTAACAGGTTAATGATTATTGATTTGGTTAATGGAAATACGTGCATATTTTGTGGTTCGTGTAATCGGAATCGTATTAGCAGACATTCAATTACGAACCTCCTACGTAATCGATTATTAACCGATTAATCGGTCACTTAGTAAATACAACGTACTAAAATTAATTAAGATTTTCTGTTAACGTTGAACGTGGCTCTTTACTTTATCATTTTATTGACTTCACTAAGAATAATTTATTCAGAACACCACAATCAGGTTTCAAGAAATATTTCTATTATGAATACATATACACATTATTTCATTTTTATAATTATCTTAGACTATTGGCATCCACGACGTTGATATTATAAAGTAGTCGTTCAAAAATTTAAAATAATCAGTTCTATATTTAGACATGTGCTTAGAATATTCATCAAAATAAAGAATATAATGTCAGTTAAAATGTATCGAAATAAATGTTTTCCATGTTACGTAGCATAACATATTTACATGATTTGAAACAGCGAAAACATGTCAATTTCGAGTCACTTTTTATTAAGGGTCACAGAATAGCGAAAATAATTAACCTGAAATATCAAACAAACATCTATATGTACATGTATATACAAGAATGATTTTTTGCTGTAATTGCATGTAACACGAGGTACACTTGTGAAATCGTGATTTCAATATAATCTATAACCGTCCAATATTCAATATTTATGTTCCCAAATTCAACATTTGCAAAACTATTCACCACTTTTATCTGATTAAACGTCAAAAATCAAATTTTTATAGTAAAATAATATTACTTCTTGAATGACTAGACACGCCTAGCAAACAATTATTTAATCTCATTAACTGTTTAAAGGTCAGGATGACGATATTAAATATACGTGTTTGTCACTATGTATTATTCGAATAAAATGTAAATTATGTAATTAAGAAAACAGGAACTTCCCACTGCCACCTATGTCAAAACAAAACATTAACGACCGACCACATAAGTACTATACAAGCGCAGAAGAAGCAAAACTACATAGACAGAAATACCGCATAAAACCAGACACAGCTCTAACAGCACAGGGCCACACATGGACCCCAAAGTCACAGTGTATTGATGTTCACTTTTTTCAAAAAAATGACATTTTAAATGTATCCCGTATCAAATTTTTCACACTTTTCTATGGTAAAAATTATTTTGTTCTAAATCGTTTAGTTTGTAATATAATAATGTTAAATGTATATTAAGTCCATGTGTTGTTCCGAGCATTGTAATGTCCATCACATGGGGGACTTAATGCAATGTTCGCCATTTCTACATATCGAGACATGATTTAAGTCCATTCAAATACTTAGCGATTGTTTCTCGTCGAATTCGTATCTAACAGTCCAGGAGTTATAAGGTTTTTGCACCTTTGATTTGCTCTTCTCTAAAATTTGGAAAGTGTGCCTTAATACACTACGACTTTGGGGTGAAGCCCAAAACTACTGGCCAGAAGTATGGGACCAGATCTGATAGTTAAGAAAAGGGAAACAAATATTATTCTACAAAGATATGATAGAAGTAATATGCTAAAACTGATTAGAAATGATTTATATGAATATATAGGGTGTCGCATTTGTATCAACCCACTCGAATATCTCTGAAACTATTGACGATATTAAATAATGTTAAAATTAAATAGGATCAGGGGCACATTTTGTGATGTGAAAGACTTTTTTCTATGTCGCCGCGTAGAGGTCATATGAAGGTCAACTTAGCTTTTTTTAAATGGAATTGTGATACGATCAATGTATGCCGATAGCATTAGTGTAAGGTCTTTGTATGTGTATATGAGCGAAATGTATATTACTGCGCACTCTGCTCTGCTTTCCTTCTTCCGGTTGAGACTGTGTATGGATTGTCGCACGTGGTTGAAACCTCTAAGAAGTAAATTGTAACCAGGTTACTTCATCATAACGTTACTTTTAACTCTTAACGTTATAAAGGTTACTAAATCATAAACAAGTTATTTCAAATTGTATATTTTTTAATGCACTATTTGAAGCTACTCGTTATTTCTTAGACAAAGTGTTAAGTCACTGATGGCGAATTAGTGCATTAAAAAATGTACGATTCTATTTAAAAAAAAAAGCAAAGTTGGCCTTCATATGACCTCTACGCGACGACATAGAAAAAAGTCTTTCACGCCAAAAAATGTGCCCCGTGATACCATTTAACTTTTGTCTGAAACATTTCTTAATATCGTCAACAGTATATACTGATTCCAGAACTTTTATTATATCGTACCAGAATAATGGGTTATTTTTCCATCAATCATGAACTCTGATCCCGTACTTTTGGCACTAATGACCTTGTAGTCGATGCGATGTAAAACACCCAAGAAGAAAAAAATTGTGCCCAACTCCGGTAGACTACCTTAAAAATTTCACCGTGTTAAATCTCAGACAATCGTGTACACGATAAGTCCATAAAATCCCCAGTCTCTAATGACGAGAAAGAAACCCAAAAAAAAGTCTCATGATCTGTCTTTCGTGCGTTAAAGAGCAGACCGAGGGCACCGTATTATTCGAGGTGGGTAGTAGCTGTTTTTGTCGTCCTCGCCAACATCGTTTATAAAGCGTCGCGATCCGGGTCCTGCCTCACTGCGAGCCTGCGTGAGCCTTTCCAATTCGTCGAGCCCCGGTCAACAGCTCCGAATTCTCCACTTCCGTCGCCCCCCTCGTTCTTCCCGACAACCCCGCCAGACATCCAATGTCTGCACCCGTTCCCTCTGCTGGTTCTCTCCTGGCCCCTCCAACGATACGACGAAACCGAATCCCTTTTACCCGCTGGTCTTCGTTCCCTTCTTTCCTCTTGTAGCTACTTCTTCGCTGCCAACACACACGCAACTCCATCTGGCCTCCAATCTTCCTCTCGATCAACCCGTTTCCCTCTGTCTAGAGCGTCCCTCTCTTCTTAGCTAACAGAGAGAATCGTAAATCATCACACCCTCTCCATCCTCCGTGATACACACACATGCACCACCACGTCCAATCGACCAGACTTTGTCCTGTATACATAGTCCCTATGTCTCATCTCGTCCCACTGGTATTCTCTCTATCTATATATCAGACACGTTCCTCCATCGCCGCCCGGTACTGTCATTTTGTTTCATTATTTCTTAATCGAGCGACTCGATTGCTCTTTTTTCTTCCCCCGTAGGAATACCATGGTACACCAACGACATATATCCCAGACGTATGACTCGACCTCCCATCCCTCTATCCTGTGAAGCTCGAAGGATCTTCGTTCACACCCTCACTTTTGGGCGTGGTTCTACAGTTATTCTACAGTGGTTCTACACTGAAAGTAGCCAAGAACCAGGTGTAACTTTTGGCTTTAATGAGGATGGTTCGCTTGGGTTTAAAAATAACGCTTTTGGTCGTGACGTGGATTGGCCGGATTCCGCTTGAATTGGTAGCAGAGAAGGAGACGAACGGGCTTCGCTGGCTATTTGGGGCCGCGATTTTATAGGTGCAATGGTAATTTTCCGATGTTTTCTCACCTTCGCGAAACAACTGTCTCGGTAAACAGACTTGGAATTATTTCAGAGGTTTGACTTGCTCGATTGAAATGTGTTTGTGAATGTTTTATGAACTTTTCTGGTTAAAACTAATCTTGATTTCTGTTTTGACACTAGATTATTAAACTATCTTGTGACTTATGTTATTACTAAACATTCTTAGAAATTACAACTGAAAATAACACGTATTATTTTATAAAAATATTTTTTTTTATTGTGATAGAAACGTACGTTATAAGTGTTCTTGATAGCCCGAGTTAAAAATAATGGAAAATTAAGACAGTAATTATTTAGCACAACGTGCAAACACATTGACAACATAGACAGCAACGTGACGATTTCGAAAAATTGCGAATTCGACGTCTTAATTTTTACGATAGTTTAGCAATCTAGGGTTAATATACATAAAATTGACTAATTATGGAAATAGTATTTACGTATGATGCAGACAGGATATTACAAAATATATCATAGACTACTAGAATACGTAGTTTTTGCGATAAAAACGAATGTTGAGGTAGTCTCAATATGCGGCCGCAGAAGGTTAAACACGTGGAGAATATAATTAATTGGTGTAGAGTGACGGATATGACTTATGAGAGTTTTCAATTTTATAAACATTTGTGAAGCTTCATAAGTATATTAATTTTCCATTAGATGAAAAAAAGGCGTTCATTTCGAATACATTGTGTGTACAAATGTTGGGTCTGTGCAGAAGTTTAGATAGGTTTCGCTCTAAAAGTGTAATCTAATAATAAATTTAATAACAACTTAATGGAATACGCAATGATTCTTTTATAACACATGTATTTGCAATAGAAAAGTTTTATTTTAATAAACAAACTTTTGTGATATTATTATTCAATGAATTTGTACAATTAAATTCAAATTATTAAATTTCACAGTTTATCACGAAGGTATTGATATAACAAAGCTTCTGCAAATAGATCACAAATATTTTTTGCGGCATTTCTAACCTTTATACCTTTTAGTCTTTGATCTCTTTTCAGGGGCTCAATTGTATTTTTATTTAAAACAATAAAACAACACATTTAATAGCGTGAATTATTGTTCTAAATAATGTAAGGAATCTACGCGTTCTGCGTCGGACCGACGGTCATAGGAACCGCGCGTATCGCAATCGGATCAGGTGTCACCGAAGAGCGAATTGGCGCGTGACTTTGTCGAGTTGCCAGCTTCGACGAATCTTGCGTTTCAGCGTCGATTAACCCTCCGAGCACGGTCCCTGGGTCACGCGTCGCGAGAGCGACATGCACACAGTGACATAGTCAGGAGTGGGGACACGCGGCTCGAGAGCGACACGCACACAGTGACAGAGTCAGGAGTGGGGACACACGATCTCGACAGCGACACGCACGCAGTGACGGAGCTGTCGCGTAAATCGCATAGCGACCGATGTTTGTTTAGATGCGAACGACCAGGCCAAGACGCTGCAGAAGTATTGACTAATAAATATAATTTGTTTTATAATTCATGAGATTTTTATTCTAGTTAGTGTAATAAGAACCACGAAAATCCAAATGTAATGTGGAACCAGCTAATCATTACATTGTATACATGGTGACAGTGGCTCGAGCTCGAGCTCGAGCAACCGCCACTGCGTAGTAATATCGGTGAGGGTCTCGAGCTCGAGCCATACTGGCACTGTGTTAGTACAGTGACGGGGAAGACCTCGAGCTCGAGCCTTGCCCCGTAGCTGTGTACTAGTAGAATAACGGTGTGGGGTCAGAAATGACATAGGGACCGGTGACCATGTTTTTCGTGCTCGGAGGGTTAAAGACCGATGCCGCCCTAGACGCAATAGCCGATAGTCACCAGGCGAATTCGGCGGCAGCATGTATGCGTGTATGTGTATGTGTGTGCTGTGAGAGCATGGATATAAAAAATGAATGCGAGGACACGCGGCAGTCAGTCTCGATCCGTCGAACACAAGAGAATAAACGATTTCAATATTTGAGACGTATCCGATTCTTTTCCCTGCTCGACATCCTACAATAACAATTCACTGTGTCACATTGACATCGACACATAATTCTTTACTGTTTCCACAGAGAAAATACACTAAACATTTTGCAGTGACCCAATACTATTTATGTAAAACCTCTGAAGATCAGCTGAAAAATGTATGATGCAGTTCTCGAAATTGAATGGCCAAGTTGTTTTCATAAAAAATCACACCTCTCACATCAATTTTGGAAAAGTTTGCCTTCATCGATGTACCTATACATACATAGGGTGTCCCAATTGTTACCTTGAAATTTCTGAGGGACATCCACCCACATCAGATTTCTGAACATCATAAGATGTTCCCACTAAAAACAAAGTAAGTTATACCTCAAACATGTTTCGGAATAAAGAATAGTTCGGGAGATAATCGCATGTAAAGTAGGGATGGGTTTGAGCCTAATTTTTAAATTGTCGAAACTCGAATCCGAAGATTTGTACGATTTTGAAACTCGAATCCGAAACTTTGTACGATTTTGAAACTCGAAATTCTCGAAACTTGTAGTGCTGATACTATTTCGTAAGAAGAATCTACTTATATATTGTATCCTTAAAAAAAACCGATCACCGAGCATTTACGAAGCATCTTGCACCGAATACATATTCGGGATTTATTCATCGGTATTATATTTTTTCTTACCCGAATTTCAACAATTTCGAATCACGGAAAAAGCGCAAAGTTTCGAATTTTCGAAACTGGAAACTTTCTTAGGTTTCGAGGGATTTCGACATTTCGAGAAACCCATCCCTAATTCAAAGGTTCAAATGCAACACCCTGTATAAAGGTTACCAAATACCGTATGAAAGTTAAAAAAAACTTTCGATCCGTTATTCGCCGAATCGAAATAAGAGTTTATCATTAGATTTAGGATAAGTGTGGGTATTACTGCGGATGTCCCGATTACTGCGGATATTTATAAAGCGAATAATATTTAATGTTGGAGAGTATATAACTTTCTGAAGATTAATGATAAAATTATTTTAAACTTTATTACAAATAATTCACTAGTTTACAAAATCCAAAAAATTCAATGTGATCCAGACTCTACTATGAAATTCTTATGGAAGGTGGTCGCCTAACCTCAAAAATCGACTTGAGACGTAATTCTATGGATACGTTATTGAGATATCGCCCGATGAATATTTTGGTAATTTTTTAAAAAGACGACCCGACGTTTTTGGCCCTATCTCGCGTTATAGTTTGATCGATTTGATCGCGATGACTCTTAAATTAAAGGTAATGAAATTTCATACAATTCTTTCCTACATTGTGTTCGAATCGGATGTATAGTTTCGGCGAAATCTAGCGGAACTTAAGAAAGATTTCATTTTTGGGGGCCGAAATGGAAATCGAAAATTCACTACATCGCCTGGAAACCATATAAATTATATTATGTGACGTGCAGATTCTTATTTGTTACGTAGAGTACGCACCGTTACGAAAAAAACAAGGAAGTTATTAACATGGACACATAAGGAAGTTATAAGTAAAAGCCAGCTCCCAGCAAAACCTTCCGGAGAAACCCGGTAAATCGCCGCTTACGCATACTACCTAAAACACGGGGAAATGGTAGTGACAAGATCGCTACACTAATATTTTGTTTAACACAAGTCCGCAGTAATATACGCGCAATAATAGGTATTTCGTTAGTAAGTAACACACAGTAATACATACATGTCGGCAGTAATTCGTGCAATGAGAGTTTAAATTTCAATGAGTGGTTTTAATTTCTTTGATTTTTATTATATCCGTCTATTATGTACGTACCCCGTTCTCACTTTTTTAGAGAATTAATGTCATCCAACTTTATTTAGTAACAAGAAGCAGAGACTTTCATTCATTTGAACATTTTATCGAGGACTCTTAAGTTAACCTATCCCAAAAGTACGCAGTAATACCCACACTTACCCTACCAGCGTCTCATGGATACTTCTTAATCAGACATTCAAAGTAGAATTTAATTCCGACCAATTCGCTATCCGGTGTATCAGCACGAGTCGCATTAAATATAACGCAGGACTCTAGTGGTGTACCGTGAAATCCAGCCGAGCCAGACAGAGGAGAAGGGGAGCGGAGAGGCCAGCGCAGGAACGTGGGGTGTTTCGCCAGGCTACGCTCCCCTTTTTCGCCTCCCTTCTCTGTTTCCCCCTGAGCGCAGATTTCAGGACGAGGCGGGAACGACGGCAACGTTGCGAAGGTCACCTTCCTCTACCACCCTTACGCACCCTAACGAAGGGTGGTCAGGGTCGAACTGAGCCCTCTGACGGAGACGAAGGCAGCGGAACCAGCCGCGAGAATGTGCAACGAAGATAAAGGATGTATCTCAATGTTTTCCGCCAAACGCCCGTATCACGTGCACAGGATGGAAAGATCGTTGCGTATTCGAGCATTCGAGTCATAGAACCATGTTTGTCTCACGAGGGAACATTTTTTTTGTTCATACTGGCATGAATTTATAGAGAATTAAAAACTATTGAATACGTATTTTTTTATTTTTTATGAAAAATGATTTGAAGGGGTTAAACAGGTCCCGAAAGTTTGAATCATACTTTTTACAACTTTACATGTAAACTACTTCATTGTCGCGTTATACTGAAAAATGTTTTAAACAAAAGTTGCCCAGTTATTAGTGTACAATTATATAGGTGCGTTCAAAAAATGTACTAATGTCATATAAAAATAATAACACGTTTTTTATGGGTATATTTTATATAGCAGTGGTGGCTGAACCTTGGCGGAATGGGAGTCATATATCGCCTATCAGAAATCCTCGAGAGCCGCATCCTTTATTCACTCTATTGGAACTGTATGAAATTGTGAGTTATGCTTACAATCTCTGTATACATATATCACACTACAAAATAGAGTCAGTGAATTTACAGAAATATTACATATGTGTGTGTCGTATGTATCAAGCTTATAAAAAAATATTGTATAAGTACATATATGGGAGCCGCAGTAAAGATCTAAACGAGCCGTGGGCGACTCACGAGTAGTGATGGGACATCAAGCCGGTTCAAGCCGACCAAGTCAGATGACGTCACCGCACCTCAGCTCGCGACGAACGTATCTAATCCCTATCAGCCTTCGGCGACCGACGCTCGAGTTACAATGGCTGCGTTTAGAAGACAGAACCGTTGAGTTCATCGCTGCAAACTGATCAGTGATCAGTTTTCATGTTCTGCTGAACGGCGTGACGGTGTCATCATAGTAGTGCTGACTCATTGTTTACAAAATATTACATTAAAAATTGTGGATGCATCCGATATTGCTCTAATAATTGGTTTTGAGTACGAATTAAATTTAAATTTAATTAAAACGTTAGTTGATAACTTGAAAGAACCAATAGAGAACGATTTACAAGTAACAACTGAACGCGGAGTTAGAGCGAGAAATGAAAATTATGTGGAAGAAATAATTCCGTTATTTATCACGATACTATCACTAAATAACGCAATTTATTCTCTGCGAAAACGCAGATTCTACTCCGATGCAGCGTGGCAACTAGTGGCGTGGGGTCCTTGGAAGGGATTAAATGGAGCAGACGACCTCGTCTCTTGCCCCTGTGCTGTTCAGTTTGTACGAGCTCGGCCAACTTACTAGCTCTGCTGTATACCTAGATAGTCTTTAAGGATATACAAATAAACGCATCTCAAAGGATTTCTCAACGTTTGTTTAATTGTTGATTTTACAGCTGTTTCAAATATAGTGTCAACCTTTTTTCAATGAATCATGACAGCTGAACTAACAAACTGATCAAAACGAGCTTTATGAAATTATTAATTCTGAAAAATCGTTAAGGTTAAACAAAAATTTTTTAACCATTTATTTTGTAATTGTTTTATAGAATGAATAAATTAAAAAAAAATATGTTCATTTCAAAATGGCCTTATGACAGGAAATTGAAGTTACACTGTTTATACCGTATGGCACGGCCTGTTTAACCAGTGTGCTTCGACGCAACGTTAATTTCGATTAATTTTCACATAGCCAATTTTGAAGTGTCCATATTTTTTAACATTTGTCCATAAAGAGGACCAATGGGACTATATCGTAATTTTTTCAAAATGTTGAATAGTGCCTCACTATTATTGCTGAAATTGCATTTCTATAAAGCAATTGCAAAATAAATGGTTAAAAAATATTTTTGTTTTCAACTGAAATAAGTTTTGAAAATTAATAATTTCACAGAGCTCATTTTGTTTAGTTTGTTAATTCAACAGTTATCGTTTTTAGAAAAAAGGTTGACACTGTACATATTTCAAACAGCTGTAAAATCGACGATTTAATAAATTTTGAAAACTCCTTTCAGATACCTTTATATGTAATTAAAAACTACAACACATCCAAGTTTGATTAAAATCCAAATGTTACTCCAAAAAGTGTCCGACTTCGCGTGGAATGACTTTCTAATGAAGAAGAAAAAATTTCATAGCTAAACTCACGTCAGGTACTATTTGAGTAATATATAATCTGCTTTGATACTTTAAAAAGCTCCATTAGGTTAAGTAAAAGAATGGCTTGTAGTTACAAACCGCAAAGTAATAGCCAGACGTTCATGTACTGGAATTCATGATACTTCATGATCTATAATTAGTGTCTTGCTTTGCTATTGTTGGGCCTGTTAATGACGATATCGTTTCAAATTCACTAGTTGACATTCGACAGAAGTTTCTGAAGCCGCTTTGATCTTCCATATCCTTAAATCTACGAAGAATTCCGCAACACTATATTATAAACCAGCACAAGCAAACACCTGTTCTTGCGTACTCATAATTTGTTACAAATTTAAATTAATCTTATTGACACCTTTTTTTAAATTTTGAGTTTCCATAAATAGCAAGTGCACAACGAATGGTGCAACAGAATATTTACAAGTGTTCGGGAACTGTTCGTGAACTGTACACAAACTGTGCGCGAATATGTTTCGAACAGTGTTCGCGAAAAGATCGAGTAGTGGTTATAAAATGTTCGTGAACTGTTTGCGAACATTGTTTGCGAACAGTGTTCGTGGAAATGTTCGCTGGTGAGTTGAGTACGCACAGATAACATCAGCGATTTAGCAGTCACTTATGCAGATTTACATATGTACATACATATATTGTAACAGGAACAATTCTTTGACAGATCTGCCTACAGCAGCGTTCCCAAACTCCATTCCTTATTATCCCGTGGAAATAAGTGTTCCATGAAATATTATTTTTATGTTATGTTGTTTTAAATAATTAATATTCGACAATAAATGTTTGTTTTTTGTTTCTTAACGCTTAGAGTTACTCGTTTATTTATTATTTCTATCTACCTACCCTATAAAAGATTCAAATTCTTTCGTTAAAATTTCAAGATTTGTGAAGTGTTTCGTCGTACGAAATGTTTGGGAAACGTTGCCCTAGATGCTATTTTATATGTGTTTATAATTTATTGCCCATGATATAATGGATATAGAAATAAATAATAATTTACATGATTGGATCGGACACGACAAAACAGGAACTCTGTCACGATACGACACGTGCAAGCTTCCAGAAATTCCTGAACGGAATTTCCCGTATTGTCTGTTGCTTGAATACACCATCGAGAGGGTTTGCAACAACATTTTCGTTACTCGAGTTTCGTGTTGGCGGATTATAAATTAACATGCAATGTTAATCGAGTACAAACATACCGAGAAAAGGGGGCACCGCCAACGCGTCGCGACATTCGCTCGAACAAAGTGCCAGGCACGCAACAATGGAGACGATACCAAGTAAAATTCAATTGAACGCCGCGAAAGGTCGAACGGTGGTGCGGTCTGGCTACCGACAGTGTGTTTCTACTTGACATTGTGTTATGGTTATGGTTATGGAAGGGAGTTATTGTAGGCACGAGCAGACATATGGTTCCTTTGGTATTCCATTAAAATCAAAACTGTTTAATATATCCACGTGAAACTTTGTACTTGTATCGAACGCATTCTGTTACGTTAAATAAAGTTGTTCGTGGTTTCACAACTCGTGGACATGTGTCAATTAAGAAATTAATATGTAATATATTTGTCGTCATCTAATTTGTAAGTGTCAAAAGTTGGAAATTCCGAGCTATAAATTTGATTATTATTAAAAAAAAGTATTGTAGTATGGATAGTTTCTTTCTTAGTAGAATTAAAAATGGGAGTTAATGCTTCTGTTTTCATGTAATACCTGGCCCGCAAAGCTCTATAAATTTTGAAAATTAACCCACCGTAAGCAAACTGGGTCGTTTATGCCCAATTCTAATTATTATTTACTGTTTCAAGGTTTCAAAAAGTCTAAAGAAATTCTGGGATACTTATCGAAGTCTATGTATACTACATTACACAATCGTTCGTTAAATCTAATGTGTAAGATTTTTTTTCATTGAAAATGAAAATTCAGAGAAAAGCCCGGGAAAAGGGGAATTCGTTTAGGTCGTCAACGACCCACATTGCCTACGTAGAGTTAAATCAATTATAATTTGAAGATAGAAGTATTTCCTCTTACAAGGATATTTATATTATTTTATCATGTTGTATAACTTTGTATTTATCAATTGTAAAAGTAATGTAAATAATTTGGTAACATTTTGCTTCACTGTTAACGCATTCGAATCCTTGAATGAAGAAATATGTAAGTTTCTATTTTACTCTTGTCCATGCAAGTTAATCAAAGAACAAATGGTTTCATACATATAAAAATTTGTAGTCTAGTCATAACCGCGAAAAATGTTTAGATCGAGATGAACATTCTTTATATGTATAGGTAATTGTGGTAACTAAGTCACCGACTAAACAATTTCAAAGGCTTAATTCCGAACATCGTTCTATACGTATTGACGTTTCATTGTATGTAGAAGAGATATTCGAACGAGCTTGGGTAGTCTTCTTTTAGGCTGTTAACGAGACAAAAATGACAAATTGTATGATAAATTTGCGTGGATTGTCGCCGAAAAATCCTCACCGGATTTTTGTGTCACATTTGGAAATTGCTGTAGTTATGTCGACAACAGGTAACGCAGATAACTGCGTAACGAGCCGGGTATCATCTTGAATGGTCCGTACGAATAGTGATAATAATGTCAAATGGGTAGAATGTGATTTTCTCCTACGTCCTGTCCAGGTTCAGTTGACCGTCTGATTCCTTACTTTTAATCCGTGCGCGGGACACGCGTTTTCGTTCGTCCACCCACGCAACTTGATACACACATACACTAATTTATTGTCTAACTAGAAACCACACACGATTTGTACTGTATCATTAGTTTGGTGTAACGTAAATGGCCCTTTGAAGATGTTAAGTTTACTAGAAATAATTGTAAAATAGGTATATCATTATACAGATTAATGGATCGTGTTAACCTGTGGAAGATACAATGACACATGTACATACAGTCGTTCACATATGTACTTTTAAAATACCTGGATTTAGTGTACAAATTTTTATGCGCGTTTTATTTATGTGTCATTATTCTCTTTAACTTTATCAACCTTCTGTGATAAAGGTTTCATAATTTTTAAATAAGTTTCGCAATTTGAAACGTACGGCAGAGTTGGACAAAACAAGGTACATACATAATATACATGTATACATAGTTGGACCGAACGGGGTACTCAATGCTATAGGTTCTACAAATGCTTCTGTCTCACCGATGACAGTATTTCACGTCGAAACATATTGTAAACAATTAACAGTAGTATATTGTATATGGTAGATTCGCTGCTAACGATTTTGTGTAAAACAGTAGGTTCAGATCTTCTACAACGAAGTTTTTGTAACTTTTTATAGATTTGTATGTACTGAGTTTTAGACAGACAACAGAGGAACGGTAAGTCGTTCATTTCAATCAGTTTTGAATTGTGTTTTCAGTCACCTATTTATGTTATCCAAAAACTACTTGCTTAAGAAACTCCATGTGTTTTACTGCCGAAATGCACAGTCGGACAAAACAGGGTACTATTCGTTTTAGGCAATCGTTTTCATTTTAATTCATATAACAAATTTTATTCAAATTATTTAAAGTAAGGTAAATGTTGAAGTGGTTGGACGCTTAAGGCAAAGATTGCGGTTACGGAGATTGTTTATATATTAAAATAATATAGATGAGGAAAAAAGGACATTCAATCGATAGAGCAGAATTTCTTCTTCCAGACAAGTCGTTATAAGAAAACGTTTACGTGAAAAGAAGTATTAAAATTTATGAATATCTAAAAGCGTTCATTTGGCCGAGTGACTGGACGGAATTTACGGCATATCCTAGTGATTAAATTTGGCTGTCCCAGTGTTTGGACATAACATTCAATAAATTATTAATAGCTGATTTTTAATAGTGAAACATGATACTTTTTTTTTATGTTGTAAAAATTCATATAAAAACGTAACAAATTTAATTTAATGTAATAAATAAGGGAAACAAAACTATAAATAAAGAAAATAATAAACATTATGAACAAAATCTATAAATGTATACATTACAAATTAATAAATAAGTAACAGTAAGGGAAAATGGCATTCTATTATTATTGATTATTAGATTATGAGGCTATTAAATAAACTGGTGAACACTATATTCGTTTATAATTGCACAATTTATTCAAAAGCACTCGGAAGGCGCGTCTTTATTCTGGAGGAAACTTCCAGAAGTGGCGAGCAACGCGACGCGATCAGAAAACAACGACATCACGTTTTTCAGGGACGATCGGTCCCGCTCGTAACGAAACAATGTATCGTTAGGAATGAAGTTGAATCTTCTCAAGCATTGAACAAAATATAATAGATCTTTTTGTATATATATATTCATTAATATTATAAAACCAACACGCCTCCTCAAAAAATTAATCGATTATATTTAAAAAAAAAAAACACACCTTCCTTGTTACTTCTCTCCTCTGGGATAAGTTACATATGGTCCAACATTTGTTGCTTGGGATTAGGGAAAACCCAGAAAAACCTAATCAGACCATTATATTAAAAGTTACATACACTAGTATACTCGTTAATATTTATTGTTCTAAACCCATTCCAGTCCTGAGTTCCAGGAATTTGACTGCCGGTAATGGCTTCGTTAATGCATCGGCCAACTGATTACCTGTAGGAATATATTTCAGTTTTATTACATTTTTCTCAATCTGTTCTCTTGAGAAGTGATACTTTATATCGATATGTTTTGACCTCTTGTGACCAGTCGGATTATTTGCTATGCTGATACAGCCATTATTGTCCTCATAAATAATAATTGGATTTAAAACATTTAAATCGATACTATCTGCTAATGATTTTAACCATAATGCCTCCCCAACAGCTTCAAAAAGAGCCATGTACTCAGCTTCAGTAGATGAGGCTGTAACAGATACCTGCCTCCTTGTGTTCCAAGATATTGTACAACGCTCAAACAATTTGAATAAATATCCTGTTGTACTTTTTCTGTCATTGTTATCGTTTCCTCCCCAATCAGAATCAACATAGCCATTTAAAAATTCGTTATAATCACCTCGGACAAAAGTTGATTTAATATTAATTGATCCTTTAAGATATCTAAGTACTCTTTTTAAGCATTTCCACAGTTCTTCGTTATTTTTATTTAGGTATCGACTTAAAATATTCACAGCTGTGCTTAAATCAGGTCGAGTACACAACATTACATACATCAAACATCCAATAAGATTTCGACAAGGAGCGTCATGTTTCTTATCAGAGTTTAAGGCTGTATAATTTAATTTATTTTCAAGAGGCGTACTTACAGGTTTACATTCAGACATATTAAATTTATTCAAAATTGTTTGAATATATGCACTCTGGCTCATTATTATACTATCATTACTTCTTTCGATTTTGATCCCCAGAAAAAATTTGATATCCTTTAAATCTACCATGTAAAATTTATTCATTAAATAATTTTTAAAGCTATTCATTACTTCTATATCAGCTGTAGCAATCACAAGATCATCTACATAAAGTACCACATATATATTTTTCGATACATCTCCTTTATTTAAGATATAGATGCATCGATCTACAGAGGAATTTCGAAAGCCTTTACTTTTAAGTTCTTGTTCAAAAATTTCAAACCAGCATCTTGCTGCTTGCTTTAATCCATATAGGGCCTTGTTCAATTTACAAACTTGATCATCTCTACTTTCAACCCCTTCAGGAACTTTCACATAGATTTCCTCTTTCAATATACCATTTAGAAAAGCAGTTTTTACATCCATATGATGGACTAGTAATTTAAATTGATTGGAAAACGCCTCTCCATCCAAACCCTTGATCATCTCTACTTGCAACCCCCTCAGGAACTTTCACATAGATTTCCTCTTTCAATATACCATTTAGAAAAGCAGTTTTTACATCCATATGATGGACTAGTAAATTAAATTGATTGGAAAACGCCATTATAAATCTGAAACTCGATATTCTTGCAACTGGTGCAAATGTTTCATTATAATCCACCAAATATTGCTGACTGAAACTTCGAGCAACAAGGCGAGCTTTATATTTTAATGGATTTCCAAACTCGTCATTTTTAATAGAAAATACCCATTTACAATCAACAATATTTTTATCTTTAGGCTTTGATATTAGAGTCCAGGTATTATTAATTAAAAGAGAATTAATTTCATCTCTAATTGCTCGTTCCCATTGAACTCTATCATCTCTATTTTTAACTTCCTGATACGAATTAGGAATTTTGCAAACTAGAGATTGAGCACACATGAGGTAATCATCCGGTTTATCAAATTCATTATAAGAAATAGTTGGACGACATTTAATCCTATCACTCCTTCTTAACTCGGAAGATATTTGTCCTTTACTTCGGTTATTTTGCGATGAAGACTCTTGTATATCTGTTTCAACTACAGATTTATTAGATCCATGACTTAATTCAGTATTTTTATTTGTCTCATTTACCTTCGATTCCGATATATCTGATTTATTACTATCAGATTTATGAGACTTTACTGATTTTGACTGCATGTCAGACGAATCAGTTTCAAGCTGTACCTCTACAGGCCTGGATACCAAGTCAGTTTTATCATGGGAGTTTTTAGAATTAACCCCTTCAAGCTCTATTATTTCAGGCCTGGATACTAAGAAATTAGTCTCATCTACTATAACGTCTCTAACTACAACAAATGTACTACTTTCCACGACCCACACTTTATACCCGTTCGGTTCATACCCAACTAGAATGCTCTTCCAAGATTTCTCTTCGAATTTCGATTGTCTAGTTTTATTATGCACATAAACTGTCGAACCGAAAACCTTTAAGTATTTTAATTGAGGCTTTCTACTATGCCACAATTCGTATGGTGTTTTAGACTCTTTTAGAGCTTTAGTTGGGGTCAAATTCATTAAAAACGTAGCAGTAAGGACAGCTTCACCCCAAAAAACCTTTTCTAAACTAGCCCCAGCTATCATTGCACGAGCCTTTTCAGTTATTGTCCTTATCATACTGATGTAATACATGGTTGATTTCGTTCAGGATAAATTTCAGCATATATAGCTATAGCTCTTGTTGCATTTCTACGGCACTCACCATAAACTAAAAGCATATCCACTTTTTCACAATTATTAAATTTCATTTTTGCTTTTATCTTACTGATATAGTGACGTGTAAACACTGATGATAACTTTAATACTGAATCACGGACAGAATAGGCGATTACGATTCCATACGCAGAATCGGTCATGTTGATAAACATTGTCACGGAAACTTCGCGGTCTTACGGAAATCTTTGCTGGTATTGAATCTCCAACTTAATATTACGCACAGACCATTTTCAAGAAACAAAGTGAAATTATTCGTTAATTATTAGGTTTACGGTTAGTAAATTTCTGTTAGATTCCGATGTTTAATATTTAAAAATAATAATTTTTATTCTACTAAACTTTTGAACACGAAATCTTACAAGTTTTCTAAAGTATTTAGGCTATAGTTTCTAAAAACTGTTAGGTTGTAGTATTCTTCTATATGTCTCACTCAGGATCTTAGACAATAATCAACCTTGTTAATTCTTAACGCGCCCTTAAGTAGTATTCGGAGATCTGATTTAAGAGGTAGTGGGAGTGAGGAAAGGTCCAATAGGAAGTCTTGGATGTTACTAGGTGTTGATGAGTAAGAGGCTAAAGGGTATGATTTTGGGATTGGTGAGTAAGAGGTTCAGGCATGACTCGGGGTTGCTTCAAGGGTCGTATGCGTAATTATGTACTGAAGATAGGAAGAAATTTGGGGCTGCTTATCTTAAACTAATCGGTAAATATAAAAATATTCTCTAGCTTAGAGCGGTATCCAACAAATGTAAGCAGGTAAGGATTCATGGATAAGTGAAAATTTAAACTTTTACATTTTTCAGTATATTTTAATGAAAATGTCTTGAATGAATTGAAGAGATTCTCCCGATTAAAATGCATCAAAATTCGAGTGTAATTGAACAATTGTTACTCATATGTAATGTTGCGGATAAAAGTGATATATTGGGTTGGCAAGAATGTATTTTCGGTTGTGACACATAGATAGCGTTGTAAGCGTTTTGAAGGACTCCTGTCTGCGTTATGGTTTTGTCCTTTTGACATTTGATATCAGTCACATTTAGGTTACTTCAGAAGCAAGTTGTGCAAATTTTTGTTTGTAGCTGGTAGTTCAGGGTCAATTTTAACATGGAGTGCAAAAACGAACATTTTCGGCATATTTTACTCTTTTATTTTCGTAAAGGAAAGAAAGCTGCTGAGGCCCACAAAGAGATATGTGAAGTTTATGGTGTTGATTGCATAACAGATCGCACGTGTCAGAATTGGTTTAAAAAATTCCGTTCTGGAGATTTTTCACTCAAAGATGACCAACGTTCTGGTCGACCTACTGAAGTTGATGATGACCAAATCAAAGCCATAATTGAAGAGGATCGTCACATAACTGTTCGAGAGATTGCAGAGAGGTTAAATGTATCGCATACAACAATTGAAAATCACTTAAAATGTCTTGGACTCGCTAAGAAGCTCGATATTTGGGTTCCGCATATATTGAAAGAGATTCACTTAACCAACGAATCAATATTTGCGATATGCATCTCAAGCGCAATGAAGCCGATCCTTTTTTGAAACGTATCATCACTGGTGATGAAAAATGGGTCATGTACAGTAACATTATTCGAAAACGATCATGGTCCAAGCGTGATGAACCAGCACAATCCACATCTAAAGCTGAATTGCATCAAAAAAAGGTCATGTTGTCAATTTGGTGGGACTACAAAGGTGTTGTGTATTTTGAGTTGCTTCCAAGAAACCAGACGATCAATTCAGATGTTTACTGTCAACAACTATTGAAACTGGATGAAGCAATAAAAGAAAAACGGCCCGAATTGGCAAATCGCAAAGGAATTGTGTTCCACCATGATAATGCAACATCTCTAATAGTGCTGCATGCGGCAGCAATTAGTTGTTAGTTCAAAATCTATCCCCGCTGGGCGACGAGTGAAAAAATTGAGAGAGCGTATGCGATTGTGTTCGTTTTGCGTCCTTTTTATAAAATATATGTGTAAGTACATATATAACGCCTGCATCAATGATGTCAATAAATGATAATAACTATTGTTTTTCGGGAATGCCATTTCAAGTGTTGCGTATGTAATTTCGTTAATGAAAAAAAATAAACATCGTTGCAAATTTGATCAAAAATTTCAGCAACAGTGGCTTCGTGTAGCAGATACACAAACCCAACTTGATGGTAACGGGGAAGAAAATTTATTTGTAGGTACTGCCGTTAGATGTATTATTAAGCTGTCCCAATTATCGATTATGTGTTTTCGTTAGCGTCCGATTGTTTACATCAGCGCTTCGATCGATTCGGAGTTGGCCCCAAAGGAGTCTCCCCCCTTAATAAACGAAACGAATCAGTTTAAAATATATCGAATCAAAGAAGTACAAATTTTAGGTTTACATAAACTTTTTCTAAAAATTGGCCACGTTATTTGCTAATACCTCGTCGAGCTACCCCCCAAAAAAATAATCGTTCTACGATCATTTGTTGCAGAGACAACCTAAAATTTTCCAAGCCCGCCAGATATAACGCACCAGATCAATTTCGGGGTCTCGAGCTCATTCGCACGGACAGCTCTCCCCACTCCGCTTCCGTGCGCTGTCTCATTCTCATACCGGTACTTTGCTGATCTCTATCAGAGTAGTCTCTGAATGGATTAATTCGAAAATTAAATAACAGATAATTCAACTCTTCCTCCAGACTTTGTCGAAATTTGAACTCTTAATGTTGAAAAGCGATTGCTAAAAAAAAAAATGATCTCGGCTCTTAGTTAACATAGAGTGGAATATTTTATATTAAAATGTGTAGAAACATAGCAGCTATCGAATGGCCTATACAGCAATTCGATACAGTCGAAATTGAAGTAGATATTCAAATTGTTTACGAGAAAAAAAGATACTCATACTTTGGAACCATATTTGGGTGATTTAATTTAAAAAATTCACTTCACAGTGTATATGATAGTACAACTCTCCAGCTGTAAAAAATACACTCTTTGGTTGCTGTTCGACTTGCCAAAGATGTAGAAATTAATTTTTCCGAAGACGCTTTTCGGATAAATAAATGATTTTTTGTAAAAACGAATAAATATTTAATGCTGAAATTTGGCATACTTCTTAACCGTAATGAAGACCATATTTTTTTAAAATTTGAAACCTGTGGTCTAATCCCTTAGAGTATTAAACAACTGAAAAAACAGTCTATTTCGACAGTTTTCATTCTTTTGCAACTTAACGTGTGGACCGATTTTAACGTACTATATCTCACTTTGTAGGTATTTCTAATACCTACATTTTCTATTTGACCTCTTTTTCTGTAAAATCTTTACATTTCTTTCTGCAAGCGAAAAACACGTTTCTCAAATTTTTTCGAATTCTTTTAATAATGTTCGCCAACTTTTCATGAGTCTCAAACGTATACATTTCATTTCTAATGACTTTCCGAACATTTTCATGTAAACACATAGCTACTTAAAGTTATTTTTTTAAAACAGTCTAATTTGACTGGACTATATGTCCAACAATGCAGTCTGTGCGTACAGTAATGTCCTGATAACTGTGAGTCGGCTTGCTCACGATAAGTGTGAAGTCATCATCCTCACCACTGGCGAAGGGGGCCGTGGAACCAGTTAATCGTATAATTTTTTGCCCGGCGCGCCGCGGCGGCTTCCCTTTCACGAGCCGAGGCACAGTGGGGTATTTGACCCAAAAAGCTGACCAAAACCCCAAATTTCATCTTTGTTCAAAATGAATGAAACTTTGTCCCTATGTTCCTAAGAATGAATAAAAGTAAACCACTATCTTGGTTTTTCGAAAGCAGCAGTATTTAGCAACAAATTGAGGCTTGAAAGTTAACAATTTTTGTGCTGGAGGAAAATGCCAAGAAACCTATATTAAAAAAGTTATTTATTACAAGTGTAGTGTTAAGGAAGTGCAATAACAGCATATGTAGGATATAGAGGAAGGTATGTAGACTAATTTGGCACCTTGTTTCCTTCAATTTTTTGTGTGGTTTTGATAAAACAACAATTTGAAAACAGTGTTTTTTTTTCGTAAAATCAAGTATAAAACATTGAATTACTTTTTTACACCCCAAAGCACCCCTTTACTTTTGATATATTTTTATCCTTCGACATTGCTTTATATATTTCTTGAAAAATTAGGTGCTAAGAGGTTCTAAAACTACAGTTCGGTTCAAAAGTATCGCCTCACTTGTGCACTAGTGTAAAATTATTGAGATTCAATGTTCCATAACTTTGTTAATATTCGTCAGAATTTGCTTAAATGAAAGGAAGATTAAAGCTTAAACATTCTACTTTTTGACCCTTTCATTCGATTTTATGTAACTCGGTGTCCAAGAGGTTCCCTTATAAAGAGGGCCTTCAGATTCTTAAATTTTGTTCATATTTGAGAACGGATGTTCCTCATAGACAACAGTGTTCGGAATACACGGGAATGTAATATTTTCTTAATCTCTCGTTCAGCCATCGCGTCGACTCGTCGAAAAAAGTCTCTTTCTTCCTACCGACTGGCACGACGGACTCGACGGACACAGCGGGGAAATGTATTAGTATATGTACAACGCTTCGTCAAAGCGATTAAGTGTCAGCGAATGCTTAGAGAGCTGTCGACGTTACAATGGTAGCTGGATCACCTCCAGTCATATGTATTTTTATTATCGGCCGAAACGATACACAGCACAATCGGACTGTGTGACGAAGAGAACGAACGAGACACATCGAGACCGAGTGAGATAACGCGAAACGCAGAAAGTACAATGTAACCATTGGCCCGTGGGAGCGTCGCAGGCAGGCTCACGCAGTCGAATCGAGTGGAAAGAGATGCTTTCTCTTTCTGTTTTTCACTCGCTTGTCCTTTTCTATGTCGGTTCACTAGAAAGGCAAGCTGCCGGGGCTTGAGCTTCGAGCAAAAAACTGATTGACAAGGTGCTGACAACTGTCCGCGCTCACCGTGAGTGTGACTCTGCTGAATGGCATTCACACTTATTAGGACATTACTGTATTACGAATATATAGGGCGACTATAGAAGTTACAATTTTTTTTTTCAAATTAATTTATAATAATAAATATACAAGCTATGCATGATCGACTATCACGTCGCGTAAAGTGTGAAGTTCGTCGCCCGCTGGTGTGCATGATATTTATCTTCCAGGTAATCTTAAGGGTCGATCCACACTATCGATCCGCTCTCGCTTCGTTCCCACTCCGTTCTCGGTTCGATCAAATATTCTTCCATGGTTTAAAATAGACATATTCACATTATGGGTAACGCTCCAATCTCAGTTCGATCGCATCCTAGTAACTATCCTCGAAAACAATATTTTACTGGCGCGAGATCGGGCTTGTCCAGAACCAAAACGATTGTAACACGTTTCTCGATTTACTACCAATCAATACGATTTTTCAAATATTAACAATAGCCAATGCAAAGTGTTGGCATTTTGAAAAAGGTATGTGTATATATGTATATACCGCCGCCGAGTAGGTAGATGTTGGTGATACCACTACACATATAATTATAAATTAATTACTAAATTTCTTTTCATTTTTATATGTATACGCATACATGTGTATATTGAACAATTAGATAAAACTTTAATGTGGTGAATTTTTTTATTTTTAGATGAAATGCTTATTGAATTAGTAAAGGCCAACGAAGGGTTATATAATTTGCAGTCACCATTTTATAGTGATAATAACTATAAAAGAAAAATTTAGAATGAGATAGAAAAATCCCTGAACCAAAATGGTAACTGTAGTGAAATTTTATTACATTAAATTTTAGCGCGTTGCCACGGTACAGAACCTACTGGTGAATTAAAACAATTTTTAAAAGCATTTCGTACAAGAAAAGCATCGGTTTGGGCATTTCCCCCCTGTCGTTGCAGATTTTGAACATTATTCAAATTACATCCTTCTGCCGTGGTATCCAAACTGATCACCCGATTATTTCGAATTATATTATGCAGTATGCACGTTGTTAAAATTATTGTTGTCGCATACTGTGGTTCTGCTTTTAGTCTTCTGCAATAAATTCGGAATGTTTGGGACAAATTCCCAAACGTACATTCAACTAATCTTCGTACTCTACATAAACGATAATTAAAGATGCGTTTTTCAACATCTTCGATGCTCTGTGTTCCTGGAAATGGTCTCATCAAATATTTTTTTAATGGGAATTAAAATGGGGCTACAATATTTGTTCCTGGAAGTACACAGTCTGCAGGAACATCTAATTTCTCATTTTCGAAAGATTTTCCTAAATTAGAACTAGCAAAAATACCGCCATCGCTATTTTTGCCAAAAGAGCCTACATCCACAGCTATAAATCGATAGTTTGCGTCTACGAGAGCCAACAGTACGACGGAAAAAGTTTTTTTATAATTATAATAGAGCGATCCACTGTTTGCTGGAGCATCTATTATAATATGCTTTCCGTCGATGGCTCCTAGGCAATTCGGGAAATTCCACATAGTCCATATGTCTGTCGCAATTTTTAGCCAGTCTTCTTTCCGTGGGGTTGAAATAAATTCAGTTAATAATACGTCATTAATTGCTTGACACACTTCCAGAACAATTCATTGTACGGTAGAGTGACCAAAACGATTACTGTATACAGATTATGGATATCTATTTAATATTCAAAAAAGTATTATTTACCTTAAACATACAACTAATTTTTCCCTGGGAGAAATAGCTTCGCGAAATCGGGTATTTTTTTTCGAAATTCTTCTTTCAATTTTTGATAGTATCATTTCGAATGTACCTGAACTCATTCGGAAATATTTCATGAATTTGTCGCCATCATCCACTAAATGGGAATATAATGTAAAATATTCCCCTTCAGTTTTTCTCTTCATCAAACTTGGATGAGTCCACATTGACCTCCTGGGTTCTTTTCTTTGGCACTCTTCACTTTCTTCGTCCAATGCAATAGCAATTATAGCCAATTCATTATTTAAAAATACTGCCATTGTATCGCAGAAAATAATTATGAATTTGACAGTAGGAAGGTGGAAAATGAACTGAGGTATGTGATCGTGTCGAGAATAAAACGTAACCTGACCGCAAGCGGCTCTGTAGTGTGGATACTCAGGGATGTGATCGAACCGAGAACGGAGTGGGAACGAAGCGAGAGCGGATCGATCCTAAACGGAATAATTAAACGGCATTTTATTTTACACATATGTAGCTTCAGTTTGAAGAATCAAAATAAAAAAAAAATTATTGAGGATACGGTGAGTTGTCAAATAAAAACTTTAATTTTTACAATCAAAATTCACAAATTTTTTTTATGTTCAGAGACAAATGTATAACGTATCAGTATTCTGGTTCTTTGAACGTTAAAGTAATGTTTGCTGAATATACAGACGAACTTTGAAAGTAATCTGTTCAGTGGTCATAGAAATATCTTGCACACCACCTACAAAAAAGCTGTTTCGAGAAAATAGCGTTTAAAGTTTTATTGTTAGCCCGTAATGAACTTTATCCCTGCGCTCGAGTCGGTTTGTATCTCATAACTCCAAAAGTTTTATAAATTTTGACATGAAATTATGTGGAGATATTCTCCAGACATTAAACAAAAAGATGACGTACGAAAAAGTCGATTTTTTTTACCCGAAGAATAGAATTTACCCCTTAACTCTTGTGTGGGCAACCGGATATCCTGGTACTCATGTAACCATATCAATATTTCCTTTCATAATTTTGTATATTTTTGTCTACAACAGCACTTGATATATTATAGGAGGGGAATACTAAGAGTTTCGGAAATGTATGAAAGTAAAATTATGTATGTTTACCTAATCTGTCAGAATAGGATTTTTTGGCATACTCCGATTGCTCAGTAACCATGGACATTTGGAATATTCACACAAAGGTTAAACTACAAAAAAAGATAAACTCAACAATGTCGATTCCGTGTACGCAACATTCTCTTAGTTCAGTGATTGGCTAATGCTTTGTTAAAACTGTAAACAACTACGAATTCATTGACTAGTAGATAGAGTTGAAGTATTTTCGGGTACACTATCCGCATGAGCCAATTTTCATTGGCACAATTCCTTCCATTACGAAGGGGGACGCATTTTGCGATCAATGATCAACGAAAAGCGATTTTAATAAAACAGCATATTGTGCACCTCAAGGATCGTCTCGGAATCCGAGATAGAGCGAATCACATTGGTGTACATACCTACATTTCAAACACGTATCGATCCGAATTCTGATATTATCGTGATGTCATGTTAACTCGTAGATTCAATTACATATTGATCGACCAGGGGTTGCGTCAGCCTCGCTTTCAACGTTGCATGGCATCGTGGAATCTCTCGAAATAATCCATCTGTAAAATCATCCAGAAGCCGCGTGCTATTGTTCGTCGTTGAATCCCTATTTATAACTACGTCACCAGTTCGCGAAATATGTAAGTCGAATTGATAGACCGCTCGAAGTGTTTATTGCGTAAGTTGCAGTTGTACCAGATTACGCCAGATTCACGATAATAATGTATACTTAATTTTAATATCTACTGACTCTCTGATAATTTATAATCACGAAGGTTGTTCTACATATCTTCTGCATATAGTACATAGTATCAATATACAGGGTGTGTAGCATTTGGAACGATTAACCCGCGAATGTCTTCGAAATCGTTGACGGTATCGAAACATTTTTCAGATGAAAGTTGAATGGTTTCGAGGTTGAAATAATTTTATGGGAGTAGTTTTCTTATAGATGAACGCACAAAGGACATTATGAAAGCCAAACCTGTTTTTTTTTTATAAATGGAATCACATATTCCTTAATGAATTGATCGATGCAGCACGTCATTCTCCATAAAAACGTATTAAGCTCTTTATGCCAAAATATCTTTAGGGTAGGAGATATGTAATCTCAATATTGTGAAGTGGTATTCTATTTCAGTATACAGTAAATTCTCGATGAGTGTTCAAAGTCTTTTCAACACTGACAAGGAAAGATTCTCAGATGTAACGCTGCATTTAATGAGGTTTATCACAGTGATAGAGCTTGGAATTTGGAGGCCAACAATATTTGTTTCAGCCGCATATGGCCATGAATTTATGAAATATTTAAGGTTCAGTGCCGAGGAGCCGTCGAACACTGATCGAGGATTTACTGTAGCTTGTACTAACATTTTATGCTTGTATGGATGGCATATCAACAAATTTCGAAAGAAATGCTAGAAAGGGATAATAGATCATACAGAGACCGAATAAATCTCTAAAATCAGGTTGAAAGAGTATACTTTTGAAGATCAACTTTAAAAAGGCAAACATCATATTACTAGTAACCTTTTAAAATATCCATAAAATAAAAATATTTATACATCAAAGTATCTCCGAAACTAAAGATCTTTTGGCATAAATAGCTTAATACATACTTTTTTATAAGAAACGACGGGCTGCGTCGACTAATGCATTAAAAATTGTGATTTCATTTAAAAAAAAAAAACAAGTTTGACCTTCGTGATATTCTGTACGCATCTACAGTAGACTCTACATTTAATGCCACTTTCGGGGCTGTAGAAGAGTAAAATGACATTAAATTTCGAGCCCCCTTCGTGCTAAGTTCTGTCCCATGGCGTCGAGCTCGGCGCTTGCGCAAAAGCTGCATCGTGCTGGTGCGCCGGCGTACGCAACATGGTGGGAGAACAAATGTGTGTGCGTGAAAGTACGTGTGAAGGGGAAGTTACTCATGTGGCATTATTTTCAGTGGCATTAAAGTTAGAGTCTACTGCACTTACAAAAAAGTACCTACATCAAATTATTTCCTCTTTAAAACCATTAAAGTTTTATCTGAAACATTTTTCGGTGTTGCTAACGATCTCAAAGTTATTCACGGGGATTGATTTAAATGACTCATCCAGTATACGCCAGTTTTCAGTATTTCAATTATCTAACCGTTAATACAATATTAAGGTACAAAAGACTACCCATTCCCCGATTGACACGGTTTCGCTTTTACATGGTATATAAATTAAAAAATAAAGGAATATTTTCTATGTTTTATGTCGATTAGTTTACCCTTGTGTATACAACTTGAAGGCCCGGAAAGCAGAGAACCAACGCGACGCGCAAAAAAAAGAAAAAAATGACCAGCATATGTATTGCATCTCGATGCATATTTTTTGTTTCTGTCACTTTTTTATACGATCATTTTTTATTAACATAAAAATTAAAAACTAGAATTTTTATCGAATTAAAATCGGTGTTTTTAGAAATATAACTCGCGATTAGTCGGCCAAATATGAACGAAATCGTTTGAAATTTTCATTGTAAATTCAGTACACTTTAACGAAGACAATAGTCTAACAAAATATTGCAAAGCTTTCATTTGTTTAATTATATTTTAGTGTAAATCGGTTACCGCGTTTTCGAGTTTTACCGTAAAAATGTATCGACGAAATTTTCGATTTGAAAAATTTTTATAAATTTTATAATACCGTCGAATATAACATAATAACACCTTAAATCCTCTTTTTGAATGTGTACAGAGTGGGCAAACCACGCTTTAAAGGCAGACAATAAAGCGGTAGTTAGTCGATCAGTTTTCAGGCATCTATAGAAATATTCTGTAAGCTTATTAAGGTGTGCTTAAATTAATGATGGATAGAGCATCTCAAAGTATGTATTTTAGGTTTAATAACCTTAAATTATCAATAACTATTTTGTATTTTTGTAAATCATACTTCGAATCAAGTAATACATTCTTGTTAGAAATTTGCATTATGTAAAGATTTGTCAATGTTTTAATATATGTCCAACGTCGATCCACGCGACAAGAGTTAAATATACGAAAAGTAGAGACTTTCTAGTTTCTTTTAATGGCAAATTGGACTTGCAAAACTTTGCAAAACCATATGTACTGTTAAAGTTAATCTTAACATTCACGCCCGTGTCATACAGGGTGGGGAAATAATTTTGGGTCCACTTTGAATATTGCCGTTATTTGTAATAATATGAAAAAAAAAAAAAGGTTATATACAAAACTTACACGATATAGAGGGGGCATATTCTGACACAAACATTTTCTGCGTGGATGAAGGCATAGAGGAGATTTCAAAGTACTCTCTATTTTTTTTAATGGAATGCTATGTTTTTTTTATCGTGATGTGATAGCTGGTGTTGAGACGACTTTAGCGAGCTATCATTGAAGGTCATGCAAGGTCAAATGTGGTAGTAAAATAAACTTTCTTACATTCCAGGAGATGCTCGAAGTGGTGACCGTTTGCATCACTGCAAAGTTGCAATTTTCGTATCGCTGCATCACGTGCATGTCTTATCGTTTCTGAACTTATCCTAGCACATGCTGCAATTATCCGTTGTTTCATATTTTCTGGTGTAGTGGGTACTAGTGGGTATGTTCGTCAAATGATGTGGTCACAGCACAATGGGTGTCCAGCACATTATGCTCGGAGAGTAAGAGATGCACTGAACGAACTTTACCCAAATAAATGGATAGGACGTGGAGGACTAGTTTCTTGGCCACCGTATTCTCTAGATTTAACCCCATTAGATTTTTTTCTCTGGGAAGCATTGTTAAATGCTGTTTATCAAGAATTAGTACTCAATAACGGCGGTCGCTTTGCCTGCGCTAAACTAACGGAAGCGCTGGACACGCATGGCCACCACTGTAGGCGCCGTGTGTTTTGCTGAACTATTTCGCCTCCCTATTTAGAACAAAACAGATTTTGTAACTTTCCTTGACACTGTCCTGAGCAGAAAACTCTGCTCTATCGCTTTCTATGGTTAGATTTTCTCCTAGACTTTTAGTTTTTGAAATAAATTAAAGAATATCAGCAAAAAGTGGTGCATCCTCGGTGTGCTTTTCACTTGGAACATTATTTAAACATATTTACATGTCTATAATCTAATAACAATTTATATTATTTTGTTCGCAAGAGTCCAGAGAATTAATACGCGTAAAAAGGAACTGAATAACTATTACTGTAAAAGCACAACACATCTCCAAAGTTGAAAATTTGCAATTTTTTTCAAATTTTATTTTTTCAAAAATTGGATGTGCTGGAAAGAAACAGTTTCCAAATTCGTATTTAGCTCATTAAGATCTATCAGAAACGCTTATTGGCGATTGAAAAACGAAAAACAGTTAAAATTTGTTGAACAATATAATCAGGTATGTTGAATAAACCATTTTATTTTTCATAAAAATTATGAAAAATCTAAAAGGAAATTAAAATTTTTTAGACGAATCTAAGTGCATTTACGTAAAATTTTAAAGAATTACACTTCAGGCTATAACTTCACTTAAAATGAGTCCAGGTAGGCTATTGTACAATTATTGTTTATTTTCCTTTTTAGTTTGTTTTAAGTTATATGTTTGTTTTTATTTTTTAAGTATTTATTGATTATTATGTATTTTCCTTTTTATTTTATTTTATAGCTAAAGTGTAATACTATAATTTTGTTTTTTTCTTTCATTTAATTATTCATATTTTTTTGTTATTAATATTTTTAGTGAGATAATAAACTGTGATACGAAAGGGGGTCGTTTTCTAACAATTACAATCCCATATAAAATTAATACCGCGAAAAAATGGTTATGTCCAGCTAGCATATAGGATTCGAACCACTGTGCGTCGGTTCTACTTTCCGGGCCTACAATTGTACAGTGATCGCAACTGAAAAATAACAAATTGGAAGAATAAAGATGGGTTTTTTTTTTTTTGTTATGGAACATTGTTAATTTATGTTCGTGTGTTCTTTATTTTAATAAATGAATTGAAATAAATATCGTGACTACGAGGCTCAGCATTCTGTAAAAACTATCTCCGTTTTTTTTTCATAAAATTCTTGCCTCATTTTACACAATTATTATGAACATATTTACGACTTCTGTCTATATTCGTCGATATGATCTACACGGTCAAAAGTTTAGTTGAACATGTGTCCTGTTTTACAAGGTTTCGATTACACCACTTTTCGTGGAATGGCTCTACCGCGTAGAAATCGAGGGATGGGTGGTGTATAAAATTTGATAACTGAGAATTGCCTCTAAGAATCAAATTTCGCATCCCTGTAATCATTAATCGAACATAAACTTCAATAAGTAATTATCCAGCAACGTGGTACTCTAATCCTTCAGTCGGTAAGCTTCATTAGAGATAAACAGATACCGTCAAGGTATCGATACTTTCACTTATAACTTGTATCGGAGAAAAATATCGATATCTGTTGAGTATCGCATCAAAATTATCGATACCTACTTGTATCGATGAAAAATTAATACAAAGTTCCTTTTTATTAATCTAATATATTTTAACCAGAGTTGAACAAAATTTTATTCGAATAATACATAGTGAAAAGTTTTAAACAGTTAATGAGATTAAATAATTGTTTGCCAAGTGTCGATACGTTCCGAAAGAAGTACATATTATTTTGTTATAAAAATTGGAATTCCCACATTTAACCTTTTCAGACCTGAATATTCTTTTAAGAGCAAAAAAAATATATTTGTTTGCATATTTTAACTCAGTGGACTGTTTCGATATTTTGTTTAAAAAAATTTTTTAATTGTTTTAAAAAAAGGTTTATTATTCAATTCTGAATTCAGTAGATAAATTTACAGTACATTGCACAACTTTATGAGAAAAATATAGGTCTGCAACACACTGTACCTAAGGCTTTGTGTGAAACTGTAAGAAACTTCATGTACACAAATGTGACCACCAGGTCTGAAAAGGTTAAACGATTAAAAATGAGGAAGTATGTTTTTATCTTTTATTCGTTATTTGAAACTATTGAGTATTTTGTGTTTAGCATGCTTTGCGACTGGTGCATGTGTTTCTGTTCGCGCCAGATGCCAGATGTGAATAGGGCACCGCAGGTATCTTTTGTTTTTTCGTACATTTTTTGCGGTGCCCTTCTGTGAGACGTTCCTTCTTCCGCCTCCGACTTTTTGAGACGTGCGTGTGTGTTTTGTTCAGGTCGAATAATCAAACATTATTCTGTACTTTATTATCTTGTCATTAAAGATTATATTCAACAGAAACTTTTCATCTAGACAATGATTTTGCCCATTTCTGATATTAACGAAGATATATTTTATTAATGAACATTTATTAGCAACGTAATATAACTGGATGACAACCACTTTCACATTCATTAGCTTTCATATCGATTACTCGCCCCATTCGATGTGAATATTTATTTCCAATACCGAGTATATGTGTATCGCAAGCGAAAGTATCGATACTAAAAATTATTTGTATCGAAACGAAAGTATTGATTATTTACTTGTATTTACGTGGATCGGTTCATCCCTAAGCTTAAAGTTCATCCCTCCACTTGCAATTTGGTAGCCGCAGTCCGTGACGATGCGAATAGAGAGTGTAATAGCATATATAGGTACGCCTTCCTGTAATGCGATCATTCGGTAAAAGGTTACTAATGAATCGATCGCGGATCGGGATCCCCTACTCCACCTGAAATCTTCTCGAGGAACTCGTTCTCCCGAGAATCTCATGATTAACGACCTATACTCCCCGATGATCACAACCAGCTCTCTCTCTCTCTCTCTCTCTCTCTCTCTCTCCCCTCTTTCTTTCCGACTCCTTCGTTCCTGTTCTCACTCTTCCCTCTGTGCTAAAGGAGTCCTGGTTTCGTGGAAACTCGTTCCTTGGCATTCCGTCGTTGTTCTTGCAATTAACCAGTGTTTTGTTCTCTGCAGTCGATAGATCGGGAACCGGGCAGTCTGGAAGCTCGCCGAGGGTGACGCTTCGGCTCAACCAGGTGCGGGGAGCGAGGGATGAAAAGAAAGGAGGGGGCGCTACGAACTCCCGTCAGGGTGGCATGAACGCACAGGTATAGTGTGAAGTATCAGATTGTTAACCCTTGTTGTTCTCCAAATTACTTAAAAATTACCAAAGAAATAATTTTTCTTTTGTTTTATTCTTGTGTATATTACATGACAATATGAATGATTCACAAGAACATTTGAACATTTTGAAACCGTTTAGTGTCATTTTTTCATTCATTAATTGTTCATGTATTATACATATATAATGCAGTAAATGCTTGATGAGTGTTCGAAGGTTCCTCGGTACTGAACATTAAATATTTCATAAACTAATGGCCATATGCGGCTGAAAGAAATATCATTGGCTTCGGAGTTCCAATCTCTATCACTGTGCTAAACCTTATTAAAAAGTCAGCGTCACACTTGGGGACCTCTCCTTGTCAGTGCCGTGGAGCCTTCAAATACTCATCGACAATTTCCTGTAATTCACATTATAATTGTTATTATACATAATGAAATCCAATTTTTCTTATTTTCGATCAATGGACACTCTTGAAATACTTGAAAGAAATTGGGGTTTCGTAAGTTTCTATTGTATGTTTAATAATGCTCAACACCTGAATTCCATCAAATGAAGCAGACAGAGGACAAATAATATCTTATTTTATCGATAAACTTTTAAATTCACATTCAAATCTGCGCTGTATAATCTGTACAAAATTAGAAGAAACTAGGTATTATAGACTCACAGATATAAAAAAATTCGCGATACTAATATTTTATTTCGTAATTTAAAACATGTAGCTAATGGACTACAGTGGGCACGAAAAAGTTAAGGAGTCAGAACAGGGTAAATGTTTGAAAAAATTGATATTTTTTTGATATTTTGAAAGATACGCGTTTTAATAATACTCTTACCAAGTTTCTGGGGAAAATTCGAAAAATTGACGGAGGTACTGCATTTGCGTGAAGCGACGTCTGAGCTCAGCAGCTTAGAATGTCAAACTTTGAATATGTTTCTCTCGAGACATTTTTCAACAGCGTTCACAGCAAATAAAAAAATTTACTACTCTAGTTGACACGTTCAAGGTCCCATTTTATTCAGAAAACCTGCCTCTTAAGCCGCGCACTCGCCAAGCGAGCGAGCACGAGCAAGCGAACACGTCTTTCTTTTGATGTACCGACACGAATCGGATTATTCAGCGGTACACACCAAACGAGCAGTGAGTGAGAATGCTCGCTCGCTCCTGTTCGCTGAATGATCCGACTCGTGTCGGTACATCAAAAGAAAGACTTTGTTTGCGCTCGTCTGATATAGACGGTTATCTGTTGCATTCGATTACTCTGCCCGAGAACGTAATACTCCGTGTAAAATAAAAATCGTATGGTCTAATGAAAACATTATTAAACTAATAGAGGCTTACTGTAGCCAGGAATCGTAGAATATCTTTCCTACAGTTTGTGTACCTTTTCATTATTTTTGGGTGAAAACGTTGTAGCAATTTTTAAAAATCATCGGTCGACATTCAGCTGAAATTTTTGAACATTTCATATCCTTCTTATTCCTGCAAGTCCCTCAACAAATGGCTTCCACTATACCGTTGGCTGTTTTTAAACAGCGAAGTTTGCCACCATCGTTTATCTTGTTTTCTTCGTTTTTATTTTTTGCGCTTAACTTTAGCACAATAAAAGCAGCATTTGCACAAAGTAATTTCTTCCTATTCTAATGAATAGTAATAATTTTCACAATCTGCTCGCGGTCAGTGTTCGGATCAATTGTGAACAGAAATGAATTCGTACCAGTATGGACGTAGGACGAGTATTTCAGTTGAACACGAGCGAGGCCTTGCGAGCGTTACCGAATGTTCGTTCGTGCTCGCTCGCTTGGTGAGTACCCGGCTTTACAGTACGTAGCTGTTTATTGATTAATGAAACTGATTTAACCCTTTAACTGTGAAAGGCGTATATGTATGTACGCCCTCAAAAGTCAAGTGAATATCGAGCCGCACATGCTGATTGTTTTTTTGTCTCTCAATGGTTTCGTTTCTGCTGTAATTTTCTTCACATTATAGAACACCAAAATACAACGACAGATATGCTCTTTGTGGAATGTCATTTGAAATCGAAATGAGTAAATGCTTTTCGCTATAGGATTGAACTTGTCGATCCATTTTGTTACAGGAAAATGGCCAATTTTCGAGGAACAAACGAGAATCGGCGTGATAAATATAAACTCAGTATATTCCAGCATCATATACGAACAGTCCGCAAAACTTAGTTGACGACCTGATACATTCGATATTGAGGAAACTTTCGTTATGAAACCCCGATTCATGATGGGCATTCACTTATTGAGTTAGATTCAATTGACGCACAGCAAGCGTATGATTAAAAAATTAAGACGAAACGCTGCGTAGAACTTTACAATCGAAGCTGTTTTAAAAACTTGGTAATGTAGATAAATATTGTATGTGAATATTAATTGTATTACATTTTTTTCTTGTTTCGAAAAGCTGTCAAGGTTATAAGTCCATTTTGCCTACCGGTTATCTAAACCAGAATTCGCAACCAGTTTCGTTTTCGGGTGCTGCTTCATTCACAGATTTTCTAAACCATTGGTATTCTGTAATATCCTTTTTTTTAATTCCCCAATTTACAATTTGCAATTTATGTACATAAATATTTGGCACATTAGTATAGCGTGTTTGTAATTATAACATGTAGGTATTTTCCAAGTGGTCCATACCTTAAACTTAGCAAGTTATCAGGAATCAACTGTTACGAACATGATTTCCAACCATGTGAATAACTGCTTATAAAGTATTCTTCTCGTAACATCACACTCTCTGGTCGCCCTCCATAAATATAGAAATGGGCAAATTCATTACCTCGACAGAATTTCGAATAATGGATTAAAGATGATAAAAGTTTACCGTCATTGTTATTCGATTAAATGTGGACATTCTAATTTTAATAATAAAATAATATTTCTTCTCGAAAGAGTAGACACTTGGCAAAGAAGTATTTAATCTCATTAACGGTTTCAAAACTGGGATAACGATCTCGTATATTTCTGTTTTTTACCGTGTATTATTCAAATAAAATTCTGCCCAAATCTGCTCCATATTGTCACATTGCTGTTCCTACTAGTGATGGGCGATACAGTATCGATATATCGGAATGTCGATATTTTGTACCGATTCTTAATACGACGATGTATCATTGTATCGATACTTGACCCATGAATATCGAAATTTCTGAATTCATTTGAGTGTACATTTTCTCAAGTTGAGACAATTATACATCAGGCAGCGATAATGGTAAATAACAATTGACTCCACGCGGATGCCATCGACAATCGACATTCGACATCATTTTATCGACATTCGAGAGCGAGTGAAAACGAAATAGGGAATGAGCCCAAGATGTAAGTCAATATTTCTGCAGCATCTCAGCCTGGTCGTTTCCATGTCAACAAACACTCCGTCACTTTTCGACTTACACGAACAGCGCCGTCACTGTGTGCGTGTCGCTCTCCCGGCGAGTCATCAATGACTCCGGCGTTGTATTCGTAGGGTTGAATATTTCTAATAATAAACACAAGAACCTCATAAATCTCGTCCTCATAATATCCTTAACAGTATGACTAACTTATCCTACCTACATCCTTCACAATCATACTATTCACTGTCATTTAGTTAGACATTAAAAAGTATATAATTTTTGTAATAAAAAACATGAACAAGGCCTCAAATCCATGACCAAAAACTTCTCTGCAGTTCCATTGTAGGACGCTTAACTGACTACACCAACGGTGTTCTTGGGAGTAACGTCAATATTTTAACATACAAAGTTGTAACAAAGTTTTAATTAAGTATGTTTAATTTTTTTAATTTATATATTGTTCTGATAAATGTAGTAATACTTTAAATTGTAAAAAAAATGCAAACTACTGGTGTACGTTTTTTTCCGTGAAAAAACGTGGAAAAAATCGGTTTTTGATTTTTAAAACTACGACATATCTTACCAAATAATCATCTGAAAATTTAGGACAATACTTATGACAATATGTTGTTACTGTTATTGTATAAATGCAATCGCTTTAAATTTTCAATAAGAAATTCTTATGTTTCCTCATTTCTTAGATTTTGTCATTTTTCACGATTAGGATTTCGACAACCAAAAAGTCGGAAAAATTCTCTAACACATGTCCCGGTATCTATTATTTATCAGATTTTTGACAATACATATATTCAAATATATGTGAAATAGTATACGCGTATTTAAATATACGTGAAACAGTACAAGTGTATTCAATACACATGAAATAGTACACGCTTTTTTTATCGAGATATGAGGGTCTTCTTCAATTTTAAATGGAATAACTAATATTTTTTCTCGAAATCGAATAAAGCACCAAATTCTCCGTAAAAATGTATTACACCAAATAGGGTTTAAAATTAATGATTCGTAAAATAATGTGTGAAACAAGTTTTCTTTCAAGCGCTGTTCGAAGTGTTATACATTACAATCAATGTATTTGCGTAATCGGATTTTGAGTGAACGAGGAACTTTTTTTTTAATGTTTTTGCTGTTATTGCGGCACATGCACTAATAATACGTTCTCGCATCTTTTCGGCCGTCGTTCGTCGCTCGCGATAAACTTCATTTTTTAATGTTCCCCAAAGGAAATAATCGAGCGGTGTTAAATCTGGCGATTGAGCTGGCCAAGCAATGTTACTGCCACGTCCGATCCAACAATTAGGAAACATCCTATTTAATATTTGTCGCAAATGCTGGATATAATGTGCTAGACAGTCCTGTTGATACCACATTATTTGACGTATTAGACATGGTACATTTTCTAATAAGCCTGGTAGTACTTCGGACAAAAATGTGGAGTATGTTTGACCTGTTGATGATCCTTCAATGAAGTACAGTCCAATGATTTGGTGACCAATTATGCCGCACAACCAAACAGAGAATTGTATGCGTTTCTCAAAATCTCGTCCATGTAGCTTCTGATGTACTGACACGTGATACGGATGAAAGTTATCCAAATGAAGAATACGCACAACACTGATTAGACAGATGGCCAAACCACGCGAAATCTGAGCATGAGTTGCTAAGGTTACAGTTTTACGACAATCACGTTTCTGACGACGATAAAACTGTCATGTTCTTGGAGCCGTTTACTAAGCCATAAAAAGGTCGAATGTGATGGCTGATTTCGATACTTAGTTTGGTATAATATCTTAGGTCTCGTAGCATTCTCATTATACGCACATAAACAATTATCATATCCTACTTTTCTCTGTTACTGAACATCTTAATTTTTGTTTACTAAGCTACTAAACAACTACTAAACTCAACTACATCTCATATTGAGGATGTCTAACATGTAACAAAGGACGTATTTACATACATGATTTCTGTCGTAAACGAAGTTGTGCTCTCACGTTGACTGAGCATTATGAACAGTAGTGGATTTTATGCATTCATAGCCTCCAGAGCTCTGTGAAATAGAGGAAAAGACAAAACTTCCGTCAGACGCAGTGGGTTTTTTGTATGATTTCCAGCCTAATAAGATGCTTTACAGAAGTGAGTAATTACTACGTTTACTTTTGTCTTTATAAATTACTTTGAAAAGTGTAATTTTTCATAAAAATCCGCAGTGTAATTATGAAATATTTCCTAACAGGAGATTATTAATTTGAGAATATCTCAATAATTATTCCTTTTTAGCCATCTTTGGTATAATACTTTTTTACGCAGAATTTGGTGCTTTATCTGAATTCGGGACAAAATATTGGGCATTCTATTTAAAAAACTGAAGGTGACTCTCATATCCCGATAAAAAAGCAAAGTAACAAAAAACAGACTACAGCACTGCATGTCCCCCAGGAAACCATGGAACATGTGTTTGAATAATTTTTTTGTGCAACAAATAACTTACGAGTTATTTGAAGTCGTCACGTTACGAGACTCATCCTGTATGTATATGTATATTTCATACTACCTAAATATCAATTTGGTAGTTTATCCTATTAATATGATAATACAATACGTATGACGTTATGTTTCAAATTCAACATTAACGTCATTTTTTATATTAATTTCATCATATAAAAAGACAGTGGAATGAGTCATACTTGTGTATTTCCATACCCGTGTATCCGTGTATTTCACTACCTGTGAACCAGTGCATTCCACTAGCCATGTCCCAAGTCTTTTATTACTCGTGTACCCGTGTATTAAAACTACACGGACCGAAACACGGGTATATTAATTGCACGTGTACATGTGTACTCGAGATGTTTAGTAGATACATATGTACCTATATCCTACTCTTCGAGCTGAACACGCCTATACACCATTTTAGGCGTACACGGATAATAGTTTACGAGATACCAATAAGTAAGCCCTTAACGCACAATTTTATTTCTAATTTACCGACCAAAAATTATCCTATTTTTTTCTGCATAAATTCAGTCTGATGCTATGAAATCACGTTTGTTTCATTGTTAATGGTATACGAAGTACTTTAACAAAATGGGGAAAGGAAAGGGCAAGATAGAGTATTATACAGGGTGAGACACTTAAAACCGGCCATCTGAATAACTTGGCTGCTATTGGTGATAGGAAAAAATGAATCAGGCCAAAATTATTTGGTATCAAGGGGCTGATCATCCGATGTTACTAGTTTTTTGATAGGTGGAAGCGTCAAGGAGATATGAAGGTCATCTCTGTTTTTTTTAAATGGAAGGGTATGTTTTTTTACTTACATTCTGATAGAGTATTTCAAGACGAATACAATGACCTATTGGAAAGGTCATTCGTGGTCTGGGTTAAGTCAATTGTGATGGAAAATAATTTACTTTGAGGAAATGGTCAAACACTTCCTTGCCGTCTCTGGTTGTTGATATTCTTATTTCATCTCTGTCTCGTAATCTCTTGTTATGGGTCGTTGAATGGAAATAAACATTTAATCACGCTGTACGCTTCATCTGTACATACTATGATTAGTCGTGTATGCGAATCTCGGCCGAGTGAAGTGTATCTCAAGTTTCCGAAATGCGTTATTCAATAGCGGAGAAAGTAGATATGGTTTTTGTTTATGGGGAATGTCGCCAAATTGTAAGAGATGCAGTCCGTTTGTATGCTGGACAGTTTTCCGAACGTGTCACACCTTCACGATCTGCATTTACGAATGTTATTAAAAGTTTTCAAGAAACTAGACGTGCAGATAACAAAATTCGAAGAAGATCCAAGGCAGCAATTGATGATCGAAATATAGTGAACCTTTAGCAGCTGTAACACAAAATCCCCATGCTAGTACAAGGCAGCTAGCACATGAAAGTGGCATCAGTCAACGAAATGTTTTGCGAATATTACATTTAAATAAATTCCACGGTTTTCATGTTTCACTTCACCAAGAATTACATGGGAATGATTTTCAAAACCGTGTAACTCGACCTCTGATTCGTAATATCTGTTGCATAAGCAAGTAGTGATACTGCTGTTCATCGCACACAGCCCCCACTATTTCAGAAGCACGTCTAACGTCAACGTCTTTTTCTCCATCTTCCCTTCAGCGAGTAGGTACCATTCGGGGCTAGACAAGGACGTGGTTCCCAATTTGATCCCTTTAATTTTCTTAAAGTTTTTAGTCAAAGAATGGATCAATTGCTGAACACCATGCCAAAGGCCATTAATTTTAACACAAATTTTCCCTCCTGGTTTGATCTCATTGATCAAATTAGACACAGCGGTAAAGAAATCGACACCAGAAACCCCCTTTTGAAACCAAAAGTTGTGGTTTTTAATACCATCTATACTATACTCACCAGCTTCTAGTATCAGCAGATCAACTCCTCCTATTTTAGCGCACAGGTTTTTAAGGCGCACACTGCATCTAGCGTCTTTAATGTTACCTTTGTCCTCGTGTTTCACTGTCGTGGCCAAGACCACATCGACATTGCTACGTGCTGTTTGCCGGAGTTCACCAACTGGTATTCTATGACCTTTCTCGTATAAAGAGGAGATCACATACATTTTAGGTGCTTTCCCAGCAATGGCGGTGCTATAATATTCAGCAAATCCTCCATACCCTGAGCATGGATCTAAAATCACCTTGACGTCTTCGACGAATTGCGGGTCGGCTTCATGCAATTGCTGCATTTTAAATCCTCGACGACTCACATACGCTTCTCCCTCACTTGACCTCTTAGGCAAAGCAATTCTCCCTAACCGCTTTAAACTCTCCCATGTTGCTCTTGACATTCGTCAAGCCATACGATCAGTTGCCTTGGCTGTTCTTATGATATCTGACACGCTAGCGTGTTCTTTCCCAGAGGAAAGAATGTTCCACTTGAGCCAATCCCATCTCGGTGAGATTGTTATACACGGTTTGTCATAACCTATCAAAGTATTTATAAATTCCTGTTATCTCTCCAATGTCATCTTCAGGCGCATCGGCGGTGACCCCTGCATCAGCGATCATTTGTTCAAGCAATCGTTGTTCTTTACTAATTCTCTCAGCCGCCACTGTTGAATTCCATTCCTCTAACATTCCACGAGCCAGACTGCCCGTTGTCCTTTGTTGTGTTGAGAATAACTCATACATGTTCTTGACGGCTTGGACAGCATCATTAAGGATGCTCTCACTATGCCGTTCATACGTCACCTCAGTTGTGTTCCACATCTGTAAATTCGGCAGTCAACTTTTCTTGACAACTCCAACCTCCTTGGAATTACTTAATGTTCTTCTCCACGGATTTTCGTCGTACCACTGATTCAAGACTTGATTAAGTTTCTGTGTGAGTTCATCGCTTCTACCACCGCTTCGTAAATACACTTCTGATAATTCGCACTCCGAATAACGCAATTCCCATGAACTCTCATGTTCTTTACAAGCTGTAAACACCATAGAACATCTTTCGCCTCGGTCAGCAGATATTAAGACGCTACATTGATAATAACCACCGATAGTACTTAAGTAAATTACACCATTAAGGGTGTAGTAGACGTTTAAGCCTGCCCACCAGGCTGCATGGACCCATTGGTCGCTTTTGTCAAGGCCGCGTCCCAACCCTATCGTTCCAAAAAATCTCATTTCGGTCTGCCTAAATGCAGGATCTTTTTCATCGGACGGGCGACTAAAGCTAATGCACCCCCCATCGTGTTTAATCGCGCGCGATAATCTGGTATCCAGAGTAGGAGTTCCGTCAACCTGACGCCACTTGTGATTGCAACAATTCAACACTCTTGCGGGTAATTGACAACAAGTTTTTAGTTCCTCTGTGTTGCCACCAATGAGTGTTCCGCTCTCATAATGCGACCATATGAGCCACTCATAAAGCAACCACTCTTCTGTCGTCAACATCTCCGGTTTAATGCACCACTCCTTCGGGATTACTCCTAGGTTAAATTCATTTTCCTTAATTTTTGAGATTAAGCCAAATAGGTTTGCTGCTCGGTCCACAAATCCCACAAACGCTGCAGTAATCATGCGATGCCAGGCCGGCCTGACGCCATTACCATCCCAATCACAGACTCCATTAGTCTCAGCAACCAATTCGTCTGGCCCCAAATCATCATACACCCCCGACACTGCTCTAATCGCGGGGTGCAGGCATGCTAATTTAACGAAAATCGTGTCAAGCAGACCACCAGGCACTCTATAGGCTAAAACATAATTCTTACTACCAGATCCGTTAGGCACACTGATCAAAAGAAAACTAAAACTGAACATGGATTTCAAAACGTGCACAAAATGGACTGCGACATTAGCATTATAAGATAGTTCTATAGACACCTTGCAATCCCCTCTCGACAAAGACAAGCCAGAATTAGTCACCTCAACGCCGGCCGCGAAACATTGCACTATAGCTTTGAGATCCTCCGCTGTGATACAAAAGAATTCAAAGGGGACGTCTGAGTTGTACTTACGACAGAGCGACAGGCCCTGTTTGTTGTCTCGCACGAACCTGAGATAACTAAGAGGCATAACGTTTCCGTATCTATCATACTTGCATATGGGTCTAGAATAATGCAAACGTTCTATAAGGCTCAGACCACCATTACTAACGCGTGATAAAAACCATCGATTAACTTCCCTCGGCTCTGCCCTAGCCGTTGCGAAACTCTCCTCCATTACTAGGTTATCTGTCTTCGCCTTGCACCAAGAAGGCAAGCTATCGACAAGCTTCGAGACCATTCCCTCTCCAATTGAACTACCTATGAAACCGGCAACATTACAGACAGCGTCCTTAGCATACTTCCAAACAAACACCACAAAACCTTTAAGGTTATTCCATACATCTGTAATCGCATGGGCCACAGTAGGATTTTTTGCCCAATACATGCAGCCAAAAAGACCTGTTATGAAACCTGGCACACCTAGGGCCAAAGTAAAAAGATCAATGGAATGTCGCTCGCGGCCATCAGTTCTGCTCAGACTCACGAGACCTTCAGATATTATGGCCAAGGCTATAGGAACTCCCGCATAAGCCTCAAAAGCATCCTTAAAGCATTCTTTTGTGATCTCGCCACGCCTACCGCAGTTCCCTATCCGTGCAATGGCTATCGAAACGAGAGAACTAGGGCTCGCCAAGACCGACGGGCTGCATAAAACATTCATGGAAAAGTTGTCGAAACTGCCGAAAAAATCCTCAACGTACGCGTTGGTCCCATCCGGCTGCCTTGCTGTGCGGCTAGCCATACCGGCCTGAAATTTCGCAGTTTTGAGGCCAGTTCTAATGGCCAGCAATGCTACTGCGATGATCACACACAAGACTCCCGTCGTCAAATCCAATGTCATAGACTGCATGACAGCAGTGAGAGCACCGTCGAGGGCACTCCAAGGAAGAACCCCATCCTGCACTTTTGAGAAGATCATATAAACTTGTTTGAGCAAAACAATAGCGTCACCCGTCGCTCCAAATAGGAGACTCCTGCGACTCCCAACCCCCAAGGTGGCCGCTGTGGCAGCAGCCAGCCCAGTACTCGGCATTAACAATTGTGAAGCCACCAGCATTTGATTCTTTATCAAATAACGAATGCCAGCTCCGCCTATCATTCCGAATATTAGATCCCAGGCTCGGTCACCGCTCTTAACTGGTACCCCAAATGCATCATAATCAACTAAGCGAACTTTTTATTATCTATTGTAATGCCATTTTTTTCCAAATGAAGACATTCATCCACAAAGGGACGAAGAAAGTTATTAGCATCATTTGGTTTAGATTTGCCGTAATAAAGGCCTACAATAAAGGGTGTTTTATTGATCGATTGGTCTAATACACACAAAATGGGCCAAAAAGAATTAGTTGTACTGGAATGTATTGGCAAACCATCGACATTAACGGTAATAGATAAAAATAAATCCCATTTAAATTCTGATATTTTTCTGTCTACTGTGGCGGCACTACTTCCTACATTCGCCATCAGAGGTCTACTGAGTTGACACGTTTCCCGCAACTACCTGAAGCCTTCCTCGTTCGTATATATACGTCCTTAACCGACCATCGTATATCCCCGCGTCTAAGGCAGGGTCTGCTAGAAAGCCTTACTGACGAGTCCACTAGCAGGCCCAGGACGAAACGCTCCCTCTCCCTCTCCTTTCCTTTTCACATTCTTCAGCCAACAGTTTGCCGCCAAACTACTAAAGGATAATTTTTTGATACTAATCCTACTGAAACTATTTCTATTATATTAGTTTCAACTCCAAAATATACGTATGAACCAGTACCACATTTCTTAACGTTAATAGTCTGTGGTGTACGTAACAATGTCCTTGAATCATTTGGCAAAGATGGATGATGCAATCTTAATAATCCTAACTGTTGCGTAATGCTCAGGTTGTATTTTATAATTTGAATAATTTAGTGGACTGTATGGTAGTGGCATTTGCAACGAATGAGCTGGGATAAAAACGGATGTCTGGTGACAGCTGTGTGGCAAATAAATGTACACATGTTGGCTTGGTGATTACTTTATTGAGTCAATATGTGGTAAAACAATGAGTGAACAGAGTTAAATTATGCAATGTACCAATGAATTGCTGATTTGTGACATGAATAATGACTTTGTCAAGTATGGATTGTAAATCTAACCGTGAGTGACCAACATTAATTTATATGTATAGAACAATGGATGAGCAGGCTTGAGAATTTGAGTACAATGAGAATGAGTTGACGTTCACTGAGTAAATCGTGTGAGTAAGGCCATGTGAGTCTGTTTGATTAAGTCAATTGTAGAGTACTATTCTATATGAATTGAATGGCCAACTTGTGAGTTGTTCTACGTTAATATCGTCACGTGTAAATGAGAATTGAATGGTTACCGTGCGGATGAGTAACCACTGCGATGATAAGCACAACGAGGTGGTTGTAAATCACCTCGTGGTCGCAGGTGGTTCGACAATGGCCGATCAGATGATGATAGTTCGGCGTGAGCTGGTCTGGTGGTGAGTTGAACTACGGGGTTGTAGAGAGTTGAGCTTGTAGAGTGGGTGTTCCGTCACGGTATTCACGATTTATACTAACAGTGAAGAGTTCTGCACAAGAGTCACACTAAGAACAAACACCTGTTGAGTCGTGAGCGGTGCTGTCGTTACCACGATCCGAACAAGAATCTGGTCGAGCGAGACGTCGTTTCCGCCAGCTTGTAAGGAAGACGGATGTGACGTATCAGTGTTGATGATTGCAATTGGTGCGTTCGCTAAGCGACACGCACGCCACGGGCCGCGATTGGCTCGTGGTGAGCGACGCGCACGCCACACGCAGCTATCGGCGCGTGGTGTGTGAATCTATGGTGATGATGCCAGCCATTACCGATGCATGGTTCATGGCTGATCGGCTGTTGCATGGTCGGTTCGTTGATGATCATTGGAAGGTGCTGCCCCCCGTCAATTGAGTTGTCTCAATATTGAACACTAACGAATCATTAAGGGCAGCATGAGTAATATTGTGTTTATGGGACCAAGAGGTCAGACATAAACCTAGATTTATGTTTCGAAGCACATCAGCTGTCAAAGTATCATGAACAATTTCACTACGAGAACTATTAGACAGAGAAAATGGTTCCGAATTACAATTAGATGTAGACGGTAAATTACCTAGATCACTGGGTATGCATAACTTGGTAAAACTATCAGACGACGACAAGCTCTGATTGGAATCATTATAAAAGCCACTACAGTGTGCTTCTGAAATATTTATTCGCAGCCTATCTTTTATTTTCGTTTCTTCTGTTGCCACATGCCGTTGCTTCGTTCGCTTTGAAATTTTTTGTGGCTTACTGTGCCCTTCTTCTCTCTCGATCTCCATCTCTATCTTTTGTAAATCTAAACCAATTACTTAGGATAGCATTGATTCCGGTGTCTGAAGCTGTTTCTGCCACCTTATTTTTACGCACAGCACCTGCAACAATTAATATTATATAGTAAGTGCGCTGCCAAATAATTAATATAAACGTTATGAACGAAAAGTAAGTAATTTAACTCAAATTAGTCAAAACATGCTAGTGTTTCCAGAACAACAGACCGTAGCAATAAAAAGAGATATAAAAATTTAGATCCAATTTTTAATACTTATGTTTTATCACTTGCATCAGTTTATATTCTTTTAAAGGGATTTTATTGTTCCTCCCTGTCCAATTACAAGTGAGAGCAAACGTGTTTGTGAAAACTCTTTCTAATATACGACGTACTATTGTGGTTGTTTTATTGCCACCCACATAGCTTAAATAATTAATCTGGAACAAGGTGTCTGGTTAAAATCAATTTACATATACTTATTTTATATATTTATTAAAATTGATTTAGCAGCAGGATAAAATTTGTCTATATCTATCGGTTAAGTTGACTGGTTTCAAAGTTGTAAGTCTTAGATAAAACACAGGCAACTCTAAATAAAATTTCATTAGAAATGTTATATTATATTTTAACACATTGAGCGCCGGCCCCGCGAAAACGCGGGATTCTGAGTCTATCGCTTAACCGTCGGTCCCGCGATGTTGCGGAATTTTTTTGCTTGTATAGATGTCTTACATATCGATTTTCATTTACTTGTCATCGTTACGCCGATCTGCATTTGTTATATTCCAAAAATAAAACGTATATGATCGTTCAGAAATAATCAAAGCAAGAATCACTCTCGAGCAGTGTACTCCGTAGGCATCGGTGCACAGGCTTCAAATGTCTCATATGCCACCGGCGCGCAATGTGTTAAGATATGATACCAAAAAACTTCAGTGATAAAGTCCTTACTAATAACTGCTCGTTACCTTCAGTTGCAAGCCAAATATCTAAACTTTGGAGATCTTCAAATTGATTACAAGGAATGCTGATGTCTGAAGATAGAGAGGCAGGCTGGTGTTGTCGAAGTAGAGCGTAGTATCCGCATTAAAATATCATTCTGAGTTTCTCGTAGCTCTTTCAGCTCACTTTGAATGTGTGCAAGATATTTGGCAATCACATCTGAAATAAACAATATATACTTTAAACTCTAAACACAGTATCTTGCGTTTAATAAAAATACAGTCAGATTTCATAAATAGTTACTTTACCTAATGAATGATTTACTTGCTCCTGAAATGGCTTCGTCGATACGAACGAGACACTCAATGGACCTAAAAATAATTAAGTATTAATTCATACGTTACAGATATATTTACTAAAAAGAATGTACAACATAATGTACTGTGTATTCAGAACATTGAAAACTGTATGTATACTCATATGTATTTACAAATTACAGTAGACTCTAACTATATTGCTATGTTCGGGGCTGTAGGAGAGTAAAATAGCAATGAGTTCAGAGCCCCCTCCATACTAAGTTCTGGTGCGCAGGCGTACGCAACGTGGTGAGAGAGCGAATTCGTGTGCACGAAAGTACGTGTGAAAGGGAAATGCCTCATGTGGCAATGTAGTTAGAGTCTACTATACCTAAAGTAAAAAAGATACTAGCAAACTGGAAAAACACAATAGAATTTGACAATATATTTACTAATATTTGGTGTCGTTAACACGGATGATTTATTGGCAGATTCAGGAACACCTAAAAAATAACACATGAAATTTAATTTACAACGAGAAAAACAAACGAAAACATACACTTTTGAAAATCAGTGAATAAAAGAAATGTTTAATCTCATTATTTTTGGTTAATGACTGGCACTTACCAATATACTGGTACAGCAAAACTTTTGGTGTAGCTGTTCGAGATTGAGCTTTTGATGTTTGAGTAACTATTAGAAAAAAAATTATGAGAATTGTTGTAGATCTAACATTATAAAATAGTGAAGTTGAAATTTATTTAAATACCATTAAGACAAGGTTTTTTTGTTGGAGGGATGGGATATTGTATTTCTATCGGTTGTTCTTCAGTCTCTGAATTACTGCTGTCATAAATGATTTTTCTTGCTTTTCTTTTTCTTATAGATTCTGTTTCTTCTCCTTCCCACTCGGTAGCGACTTCGGATTCACTTTCAGCCATCTTGCACTTCTCTCTGGCTTTAGTCAAATCATCTGAAAAGAATATTCTGTCTTTATAGGGTCTTTCTGCTCACACTCTTGCAAATAATGCATCAACAATTGCATTATATGGAAATCACAAAGCCAAGTGTAACACCAATTAGTATTGACATGATAAAGGAATATGTAATTTAAGGTAAATAAATATGTGTATATGGAGAATACGAGCTTCTTGATTCATAAAGTTATTAGTTATTAGTTGGATCAACCATGTAAAGTCAATATAATTAACACAAACAATGATTTACAGAAAGATATGATAAGAATACAACACACAGGTTTTACATGCCATATTTTGTAATACAAATAACGACAATTCCGTCATTTTCATAATTGCCTATCTATTCAGTCTTAATTTTTTTATGTTAACAATTACTTTACATATTACTGATGGATCGAAATCTACACCTGCAACTTTCGAGTGTCACCAAGTGTCTCGTATATTTTTTGCGTAACACAACGAATACGTATATAATTAAGTATATATGTATAACAGTTTACATACTAAATATGTAAGTACTTACCAGTTTCATAAAATATTCTTTTAATGCTGTATAATGTCTAGTTTTCGTCAGGCAAAGTTCCTCCCTGTAGGATTTTATTAAATTTACTCATTACTTTATATGGTGGCCACATGCATTCCTTTTTTAGTGGTGTTAGCCACTCAGATCGAACAACACTAATTCCGCCACTTTCACTACCGTTTTGTGTTGAACTGAATTCAATTACTTTGTACATTTTCAAAATACAATAATTACCTGCTCGGTATACTGTTAGATGTAGCGCACGATGTAACACAAAGAACTGCAAGGCACAACGCACAACCACTTCCCCCGAGCACAGAACATAAGAATAAACAAATGAATATCGGCGTCCAATCACATCGCGTGATTTCACGCGCAGCATTGTGTTCCTTGTTTCAAATGACAACGACGAAAAGTTATGACACTTTGCCAACGGATAGCCAACGTTGGGCCAACAATTATTACCGTTGGTTAAATAACATAAAATTTACAACGACAATACAACATTGGCCCAACCATAATTTGCCTACATTAAAATTAATTTTTTTGTTTTCTTATTCATGTACGTATACATTACGGATAGCCAACGTTGGCGCCCACGCCTCGCTGCCGGGCGGCGCCGCTGTCAAACAGCTGGCGCCGCCACTTTTCGCGGGCGAGCCGCCGGCATTGGCGTTTCAACCCTTCGACCGCGTCGTCCGGCGGGTCGACCCCGTTCCGGCGGAGGCTCTGCAGACACCGATATACATCGGCGTCAGCCTCCGCCTGGAAATCAAAGGGCACAACCCCTGCCAGGACGACCGCCGCCTCGTGGGAGATGGTGCGGTACCCTCTCACGACCCTGATGGCCATGCGGCACTGGTTGCGCCGCAACCGCTGCCGGCCCCGCCGGCTGGCCATCAGGGCGTCGGCCCATACGGGTGAACCGTATAGGGCCATGGCTCGCACCACCCCCATGTAGAGGCGGCGTACCTTTTGTTCTGGTCCCCCGAGATTGGGCATCAGACGACCCAATAGGGTCGTCACGCCCTCAATCCGGGGGACCAGGCGGTCGAAGTGTTCTTCGAAGCGCCAGCGACTGTCCAGGTCGAGGCCGAGGTACTTCATACGTCCCTCGACCCGGACACAGGCGTCTCCTACTCGGACTCAGGCCTGGGGGACGCGCCGCGACAGAGGTAGTCCATGAAACATGACTACCTCCGTCTTTGGCGGCGAGATGCCACCCCCACCTCCGCCAGACGGATGGTCCTCGTCCACTCCCTCCCGACCGCGATGATCAGCGTGTCGTCTTCATAGAAGACGACACGCACACCGGGCGGGAGGAGCCCGCGCAGAACCGAGTCGTACCCCACATTCCACAGTAGGGGTCCCAGAACGGACCCCTGGGGTACGCCTCGGTTAACTCTCCGTCGCACGATCGTGCCACCCCGGCCGGGGTACTCGATCACCCTGTCCGACAGGTAGTCCCGCAGCACGATCCGGAGATACGGAGGCACCCCGTGTTCACGGAGTGCCTCCCGGATCGTGTCCCGGCGGATGGTGTTAAAGGCGTTGGCGATATCGAGAGATATCGCCAACGCCACACCACCGCGGGAAAATGCCCGGCCCGTGAGGGAATGAACATGGTCAATCGCATCAAGCGTTGACCTTCCCTCGCGGAAACCGTACTGGCAGTCTGCCAGACCTCCGTCGGACACGCTCCTCGACAGGCGGGCAGCGAGCACACGCTCGAAAAGCTTGCCCGCCTCGTCGAGGAGGCATATCGGCCGGTAGGCGGACGGAGAGTCTGCGGGATTCCCCTTCTTCGGGACGAGGACCATCCGGCCCCGCTTCCAGGGCAGCGGGACCCGCCCCGACATCATGCAGCTGTCAAACACCCGCATGTGTCGGGGCCCGAGGACGCGTGAGGCCAAACCCAGCGCCACCCCGGGGATGCCGTCGGGCCCCGGAGCCTTGTCGGCCCCGATGCGCCGGACGGCAGACGCGAGCTCCTCTCGCTTGACCCCCATATCGGCGGACCAGTTGGTCGGGTCCGCCTGCACGAGCGGCCGCGAGCCCTCATCCGGATCAACCGGGAAGAGGGCCTCAACGACACGCTCGAGAGCATGGGGGTCAAGACGCTCCGTGACCGGGGCCCCGCCGGCCGCATACGTCCGAGGACGATGCGGTACGGGCGCCCCCACGGGTCATGGTCCAGCGTCTCCAGGAGCTCGCCTCAGGCGCGGGACTTCGCCTCCCTGATGACGCTCTGAAGGTCCACCGTTGCTCGTCGGTAGACCTCATAGAGCTCGCGCTCCCTTGCCAGGTCGCGGTTCCGTCGTCGGCGGGACCTGGTGAAGCAACGCCGCGCGGCGTGACACACGTCACGCAACGCCGCGATCGCCTCGCTCCGCCAGTATGTGGCCCGCCTAGGGGGCTTCCTGGCCCGGGGCATGGATGCATCGCATGCAGCCGCCATTGCATCCCGGAGCCATTCGGCCTCCCTATCAAACGTCCGCGACCGGTCCGGCCGGAACCTCCGGCCAGGACACGGCGAGGGCCGCTGCCATCAGCGCGTCCTCCTCCAGGCGCTTGAGCGCCCAACACGGTGGTCGGTCTGCGCCCGAGCTGCGAGCGGGGTGGTGTCGAGGGGTGGCGGAAACATCGAAAACGATGTAGAGGTGGTCGCTCAGTGTTACCACCTCCTCCGCCACCCTTCACCCCGACACAAGACGTGCGGCGGCGGGCGTAGCCCAGGAGAGGTGAATAATTGACTCTCCCTGCCACCGCACGCACGTGCTCGCAGACCCTCGGTTGAGCTGCCGAAGGTCCGCGCTCGCCGCCCATTCCTCCACGGCCTCGCCCCTCGCGTCGGTCCTGGGGCTTCCCCAAAGGGTAGACTTCGCATTGAAGTCCCCCAGGACCAATGTTGGACAAACACACCCACCATATCCCAACGAATCCCCAACCGTTGGCCAACCATCAATACTACTAGGGTACAGGGTGATGAGCTGTTTTTGACTAATGTTTTGTTTACGGACGAAGCCACATTTACAAACTGTGGCCAAGTCAATCGTCATAATATGCATTATTGGTCAATGGAAAATCCACGATGGCTGCGAAAAGTGGATAAACAAAAACCTTGGTCTGTAAACGTTTGGTGCGGACTTCTTAACGGTGAAATAATTGGTCCTTATTATATCGATCGCACATTAAACACTTCGAGATATAAACACATTTTAACGAGAATTTTGCCACAGCTGCTGGAAAATATTCCGCTTCACATACGGCAAACTATGTGGTTCCAACAAGATGGATGCCCTGTTCATTCTGCACGGATAATTACTTAATTCCTTAACGTGACATTCGGAGATCGTTGATTTAATACCTCTGAACTTCTATTTGTGGGGAAAATTAAAGCAGCAAATGTATAATGAAATACCAACCAAAGAAGATATGAAAGAGCGTATAAGAAGAGCTTGTGCCGCGATAAACACAACTGAAATTCAAAATGCCGTATTATCCGTCAAGCAACTCTTGAGAGCATGCATCAATGTTCAAGGTCACCATTTTGAACACTTGTATTAGTCGTGTATTACTGTTAGATAAATAAATCAACGGTGCTTGATCATTTCCTCAAAGTAAATTATTTTCCATCGCAATTGGCTTAACTCAGACCACGAATGACCTTTCCAATAGGTCATTGTATTCGTCTTGAAATATTCTATCAGAATGTAAGTAAAAAAACAACCGTTCCGTTTAAAAAAACAGAGATGACCTTCAATCTCCTTGACGTCTCCACCTATTAAAAAACTAGTGTTTGGAATTCAATCAACGCGCTCGTGCACCGTCGCGCGGCCGAGGTTTCCCGAGTGTGGACGAAGTCTCGCGAGATTCCGTCGCGCTGCTCGTTCCACGAAATATCACGCGAATTCGGCGAAACCAATCATAACACGCACCTGTATCGCGCGATGACTAACCGCCAATCACCGAGGTGTGCAAAAAAGGACTCTCGGTGCTCGCGTATTGTCCTGCGCCGATAGCCCAGCAGAACTGGAAGAATACCGGTACGGTTCTCACGCGAAAAACCGCACGTGCCTCGCGTCATTATACCAAATTTATCTTTGTTACAATCAGCCAACAAATTATATCGAACGCGCATCGCGTTCTCGTTCCGTCTTAATTATTGTATATCGTCCAATAAACGTTCCAAGTGTTCGGTCAATTCTCATAATTTCACGTGTGTTTTTCTGGACTCGAGCAAGAGTCCTCCTTCCACCTCCACGCTCGGCGCTGAGCGATCCCAGCGATTTTCAATCGAAATTTGCGGCAATCCGCCCGTTTCGAAACAACTAGTAACATCGGATGATCAGCCCCTCGATACCACATAATTTTAGCCTGATGCATTTTCTCCTATCACCAATAACAGCCAAGTTATTCAGGTGGCCGGTTTTTATTTGCCTCACCATGTATAAAGGAGATGGTCTAAATATGGACAAGCACTTTTGCTTCAGGACTTATTCTTAAACCTGTTAAAGATTTTTAAGATATACGGTTTTTGTACTTCAAGTTCAACTTTTTGCAAATGAAGTTCACAATTTTGCAGATGAAAATCACCCTTTTGAAAATGAAATCCACCCTTTTGCAATTTCCGAAATAAAAAGCAATAAAGAAACGTTTAAAAATATACGTTTGGGACTAAAATTACGAACCTCGATTTATCAAAATTATCCGCTTACAATCAACGATCTAGTTACATTTGTGATAATTTGAGTACGTGATTTATTTTTATTCGCGAAAGAAACGCTTAGATATGAGTTAAACGTATAGTCTCTTGTTTCTTAACACGCAAATATATATTGTATATTTTTCGTAATCTCGAAAAGGGTGACGAAAGCTCATCTCACGTTCGCTCTGTGCATCGTCTAACGAAAACAGTGCCCCGTCCGTTCATTTTCCGAACCTCAATCGATGTTTCGAAGTGTCCGGGATCTGATCTAAGCGTTTCTTACACGAATAAAAATAAATCACCTACTCAAATAAGTCACAATAACAACTAGATCGTTAATTGTAAGGACGTATAATTTTGATAAGCTACTTTTTATTTCAGAAATTGCAAAATGTTGAATCTGATTTGCAAAAGGGTGAAATTCATGTGCAAAAGGGTGAATTTGATTTGCAAAAAGTTGTATCTGGTGTGCAAAAACTGTAACACTTAAGTGTATCTAAAACATGTTTGCTTTATGACATGGAGTTAAAATAAGCTTGTTTCTTTTCTTGAGTTGTAGTTTCACACTGTCCCCGTTAGAATGAAGCATTTAACATGATCCTTTTATGGTCAACTGGCCCATACTTAGACTCTAGTCTGTATTTGGACCACCTGCTCTACACATTACTTTTCTCATGAGTATTGACCTTTATTACAATAAAAAAACGTATAAATGGGAGTGATATGTGCACATAAAAATAAAGCTCGACAATATCCAAAAGAAGAAACTATAAGAAAGAAGATTACTGAACGTTGTTCATTCAATGACTGGATACGTGAATGATGATGAGTCAGCATCAAAGCTGTGAAAGTTATCATTGTTTATTCACTAAATACACAGGGGACAGTGTTAAACAAATTTATTGTATTTTCCAAAACACTCGCAGTAACGTATTATTAACCGTGGAAAATACAGTGAGTCAAAAAAGTCTTTGCACACCCTTCAAAATAGAACAACTTTCTTAAAATTGGACCAAATGACTTGCATCTTTTTCCGAAGTTAGAAAGATTAGTTTAGGAAATGATGTGTCAAAACAACTTTGAAAAAGTTTCAATTGGTCGGAATCGAGAAAAAAATGGTAAAGGTCGCTTTTTACAACCTTTTTATCTGAGATTGTAATAAAAATTTGCAAAATTTTACTACATTGCTTAGATTTATATCAGTTATATATACAGGGTGTTCGACAACTAGTGGGAAAAAATTCAAGGGGTGATTTTTTGAGGCAAAATAAGACAAAAATCAAGACTAACGAAATTGCGAAAAATGTGTCGTTTGTTAGTTATAAGCGTTTAAAAATTGACCCAAATGATGGCAATCCGCGCGCACGTGTGTCAGCGGATCACGGCTTGTCAGGGGCGTACAGTCACTTTAGACTCTTGGTCAATTGGTACGTCACTTGGCAACGTAAACAATGAGGAGACCTTGGAGCTTGGAGGCCCTCGTCGTATCTCAATGCGGCCGTTTTACTTTTTATTTTCAATTATTTTGTAATTTCACTTTGTAACCTCTCAGTAAAATAAAAATGTGAAAAATATTAATTTGTAAGGCATTTAAAAAAAAGAAAACAACTAAATCATGTGATATTTGACAAAATGTGACTTGAGCAGCCATCTTGTGTGCTACATCGGCGTCTGTCACAATCGCACAATTTCTAAAATTCTAATTCTTTGAACGTATGGTGTTTATTGGCGTTTCTAAGGACCAGACCACCCAGTAGTGAAGTCTACCCGTGAGTACTATACCCGTGAAAACTTCATTTGTGCCATTATCGAGGCAGAAGTTGGATTCTACGAAATCGAATGTCTCTCCCGTGCATCGCGTATACATACACGGTTCCCGTTGATTGTGTCAGTGCACGGACACAGCACACGGGCCACGGAGTCTCCCCCCTTAACTTTAACCTCCAAGAATCGGTTGATGCATAATAAACTCCAAGTCTATTTGCAACAATTCAATGATCATTGTGAAATAATGAATGATTTCAAATAGTTTATTATTTTTATTTTACAAATAACATAAGAAAACTAATTTTACTTTGTGTTTAATTCAAATAATATTTTGTTTCGGTTACTTCACTCAAATAAAATAAATAATTTGACAGTAAGAAAATTATTAATGCTGACGTAATAGAATTAGAGAGTATTTGAAAAGTTATTTAAATCAATATTTTATCGCATAAAAAATAAAATGAAATATTTATTCATTTGAAATCCACATAGAGAAATAATCTGAAGAAAAATCATTTGTTTGTTCAAATAAACTAAGACATGATTATTTCAAATAATATGTAGCCAGACAAGTAATATATTATCTTAGCGATTATTTTTCAAATAGTTTATTTTGGTAATGCCCAAGCCTGATCTGCAAGCTCCTTCATTGTTTGAGCCCGATCTCCATCACTGAGTTCTTGCAATTCATCACTCTCAAGTTCTTTTGGTTTTTCTGAACGTGGTGTATCATTTACGTCAATTTCCCCACTTCTAAATATTCTAATTCTAAACCATTTCTTACAAACATCAGCGGATACAACGTTGTCCCCATAGGTTTCATAGGTCATAGATGATCCCTTTTGTTTCCGCGGCAGTCTTTTCTTGTTAAAACAGAAACGTATACAGTGGCCTAGATGCACATTATCGAGTACCATTTTTACCTATAATAAAAATGAGGTCATGATGTTACTTAGGATGCCGTAGATGAATTTTACGGACGTGAGTAAAGCACCTTCTTAAATTTATAAAACCCCCTTTAAGAAGTAGAACTGTCAACTGGCAGTAACGTCTGTTTATTTGCCATCCGACGAATCGTTGCAATCACCTATCATTTTATAATTTTATAGTTATTTTACAAGCATGTACAGGGTGGCCCACATAACTCTTAACAGCTCAATATCTCGAAAACTATGCCATCGATTTGAAAGTTCTTGGTCTTAAATTGCATGAATCTGAAGGGCCTCTCTAACTACATAAACGTGTAGTGGCACCCCCTTCCCCTTTAAGGAGGGGGGGGTACCTTTATAATTTTAAATGGAACCCCCTATGAAACGTTACATATTTAGATTCTACAGGAAAAAACAAGTAAAATTTGTCTGAAACATTTTTTTGTCCGATATTTCCATGATGAGATATAACAGTTTGAAGTTTCGACTTGTAGGTACTTACTTGAAGCGCTCGGAAATTGCGTTGTTGAATTATACGCGCTTGAGTCCTTTGCTTATTCGTGAAGAAACAAAAACAATAATATTTATCCATGAAAACATTCTCAGTTTAGAGCTGTTATTCAAGCAGTAACATTGCGATTATGGCTATTGTTGATACAGAAGTGAATATGTTATTAGTTTTAGGTGAATGCCAAAAAAATTATCGGCGTGCAGCAGTGATGTTTTTTGAACGTTATGGGTTCGAAAAATCTCATGTAACGTTTAATAATTTAGAAAAGCGGCTTCGTGAACACGGTGGATTGTGTAAAAAATCTCGCAATAAACCTAAACCTGTCACTAATGAAAATAATACTGTCAATATTCTTGCTGCAATTACATTAAATCCTCAAATTAGTCAACGTAAACTTGCACAAACATCACATATCAGTCGTTCTTCAATTCAACGAATTTTGAAACAACAAAAATCTCATCCATATCACTTGATTTTAACACAAGAGCTTTCGATGGCAGACTACGATCACCGCGTAACATTTTGCGAGTGGCTGCAGGATGTTATGGAAAATGACTTTTTGTGCAAAATACTTTTTTCCGATGAGGCTACGTTTATGAATTCAGGACAAGTAAATAAACATAATCTGCATTATTGGGCCGTTGAAAACCCACATTGGATGCGATCTGTTCCCTTTCAACATCGATGGTCTTTAAATGTTTGGTGTAGTATAATAGGAGATTTTGTGATTAGACCTTATTTTTTGGAAGATGCGAGACTACACATTAGAAGAGAAATGTGGTTTCAAGACGGCGCTCCTTCACATTTTGCAATCATCACCAGACCATTTATGAATGAAAAATTTTGAAACAAATGGATAGGTTGTGAGGGACCTCAGCAATAGTCTCCTCGATCCCCCGATCTAACACCATTAGATTTTTTCTTATGGGGATATGTAAAGGACAAAGTTATGTTTGAACCGCCGACGACAAAAGAGAATATGAAACAAAGAATACGTGACGCTTGCGCTTCAGTGACTCCCGAAATGTTGGAACAACTTTGATGTTTCGAGTAAATAAATGTTTACAAGTCCGTGGTGGACATTTAGAACATTTAATTTAAAGAACATTTTATTTTTTCACGAATAAGCAAAGGACTCAAGCGCTTAATATAATAACGCAATTTCCGAGCGCTTCAAGTAAGTACCTACAAGTCGAAACTTCAAACTTGTTATATCTAATCATAGAAATATCTGACAAAAAAATGTTTCAGACAATATTTACTTGTCTTTTCCTGTAGAATCTAAATATGTAACGTTTTATAGGGGATTCCATTTAAAATTATAAAGGTACCCCGCCCCCCCCCCTCCTTACAGGGGAAGGGGGGCCACTTCGCCAAGAACTTTAAAATCGATGGCATAGTTTTCGAGATATTGAGCTGTTAAGAGTTATGTGGGCCACCCTGTATAATAATATTGAATAACATAGTCATGACACTTGACAATATGTAAAGTAAAAATAGCTGAAGAAACCTGCTTTTTGTTGAAGAATTATACTACTATTTAACAACTGTTATTGAGCACAGTTTTCAGATAAATGTTCAAATATTATATTCACTACTTAGGTACCACAAGATTCTCAAGCTCCTTAGAATAGTGCTTTTATGGTTCGTTTTTCGAAAGAGGAGACCGGAAACGAGCTCGCAAGGTAGACATGTGCCGAGTAGTGATGGGTAACCGAGCTGTTCGAACGTGTTCGAGTAGTAGGGGAAAATCACGAAGCTCGTTCCAGTTACTCGAACGAGCTCGGGTGACAGATTTATGATTCTGCGAGCGGGATGGAAAATCTGTACAGACGAACCTGATGCGAAATCAGGGAGCTGATAGGATGCGGACGAACCTGATGCGAAATCAGGGAGCCGCAGGATTGGTCAAATTTCGTGGACGAATCCGATGCGAAATCGGAGAACCACTAAGTTGGAAATATTCTTGGATAAATGTAATACACGGACGAACCTGATGCTAAATCAGGGAGCCGTTAGGAAATGTTAGTTGGTGCCTCGTAGCCTTTGAATTTATAATTAATACAACTCGAGCGGTTAAGTTGTATTAGTGTGGGAACGGTCGGCCTGAAGGATATTATGTTGTGTTCAATAAACTACACAGTAGTTCGGTTATTTATTTATTTATCGTTTGCGCGGTCACGACTAGTTCGTACTGCTCTTGACGTTGTCTGCGATACAAGTCTCAGATACAAGTGATGTCTCCCGACGCTTCTTCTTTTCGGGAAGTTCTCAAAACCCGAAAGTTTTCCTAATTGGTTAATGTAGCGCGCAGGCATTAACCAACCAGGCGCTTCCTACATTCCCGATCACGCCACCTATTCCTTGCGCCCTTAGCGCGCTGCTTTCGGAACAGGGGTGTGACTTGGCGGGAGTGTGACTCATGGTGGAGGTTTGGCAACGCAGCGGAATTTCCTCCAAGTCCCCAAGGCGCGTGACGTGGCCGATCGCCGGTCATCTGGCCCCGCTTCGCAACCCTTCGGAAACTCGAGGTTTATGACACCCGCTTAGCTATTGAGGCCCTTGACGAAAGTTTCTAAAGGCAAAAATATGCATCGTATAAAACTGCAAATGAAAGCGGAAAGAACACGGCTTTCTCAAAAATAGCTCTGCTGGTGCGGGTATCATAAAACTCGCCAACCATTTGCACGCCAAATGTTCTTTCTTTGTACGTGCTGTTGGCCGCTACAGGCCTGATATTATTCTAAACTAGAGGAAGCTAGTATATCGATAATACTACAGATTTCTGTAGTATAATTAATCAGTCTTCACTTACAAATGTTGTGTTGTCTAGTGTTGTCGCGTAGTAGTAAGTAATAAGAAAATGATAACTATTACCAAAATGAATATGTGCTCGGTGTTAACGGATTTTACGGAATAATGCCAAGTAATAATTCTAGCCGGAAAACAAAACAGTGTTCACGGTTGACTGCAAGATCAACTGGATTCGAAAGGGAACTTTAGCCCGATCTCACGCTCGTAATGACCAACTCACAAGAATGTCACGCGACATGACTCTAAAGGCGACGGTAGAGTTCTGATCCCCTGAGGGTTGAAATCAACGGGTTTATATAGGCCTAAAAATTGGTGGGGATGCTATGAAATTTCCATATAAGGAAATCTTTGACGGTTGAGGTTGCGTCACGCTTCCTAGTTTTTTGGTTATCACGCCGTAGGAACGTGTTTTTCTCCCTCGCTTACTCAAGAGATAAGGAAAACGTAAGGGCGTTTTCCTTTGCTGGGTGCGAGCTCAGACAATTAGAGCGAGAGGTATGACAGGAAATTCTTCATACGTAACACAACAATAACCTAAGCGATTCGTGTACTGAATATTCATTAAAAATCACCTTTTTATTTTATTTCTTTTGTTTCGGGAATTTTTTATAACAAATCGCGGTGAGCCAGAACACGGAATACGAAGTACAGCGAATGCAAAAGAATTGGTCTCACCGACACGCAGACCTCTCTTTCTTTTCCATTCGCTGTCCTTCGTATCTCGTATTCTGGCTTCACTGCCAGCGACGACTCGGTTAATGCACACGCTGGCTATAGCGCTATAGCACACGGGGAAACACGACGCACAGTTCGTTTCTTAAAACTCCGAGTCTCACTCGGAATAAACAGTTCGATAACTAGATGCTCTGCCCGAGTATGACATGGAATAAATTATTACTTGATAGAGTAAAGACAACGGTGGTCCGTTCGAATCCTTTTGTGAGTTTTTTAACCTTTTTCCCTATTTTTACCTTTCCCCTGCCACTTTTTATCTTTAATTTTCAATATTATACCATTTTAAATCTTTCTGACACCTTTGTACACAATAAACAAAAGCTTCAACATTTTTTTATGTTTGTACTATATCAGAAGCAATAATGAAAGAATATGAATTTTTAACACCTTCTACATAAGTAAATATGTTTTAAATTATACTGTGTTTGGTATCGTTTAAATCGGAATAATCTCACCAATATGCTCATAAAAGTTTCATTATCAAAGAACCAAAAATAAAAAAGTTTCATCGTTACATTAGTTCGTGTCACCCGATGCCCGGGCATGTAATCTTTCCTTGATCTTCCCTCGTTCAGTCGTCAGCTCGTGAAAGGGAAGCTGCCGCAGTGCGCCGAGCAAAAAACTAAGCGCTTGACAAGTTGCACGGCTTCCTTCCCTAGTGGTGGAGATGACGATGTAGGATTCATCGAGTCGTTTTCGTGTTGCGTTCAACGCGAGATTACTGTACCAGCTCACTCTTTGCTTCACCCACCGACCGAATCTGTACTTATGGGTGGTTTTCATCGTATCTAACGTCATCATCGAGAGAAGGCTGTATCGCCTATTTTCCACCCCGTATTGTTACCTGCCTATGTCCCGAATATATCACGAACCCCCTTCCTCTGGTACCCCTTTCAATCTATTCCTTCTCCCCCCCCCCCCCTCGTTTCAAGGATAAGGATGGAGCATCGGTGTTCCGATAGTGATACATGGAGAGGCCGTTTTAGCCGGCCTCAAGGAGAGACGTGGCCAGGTTCACCGATCACCTCCCCCGAAAGCCGCGATCAACCATAAATGAATTCCTCGCCAATTGAATTTAATGTTGCTACAGCTGGGTAATGATTTGAAGACAGTGAAAGACGAGAAAAAGAGTAGATCGCTTTCGCGAATCTTCCCCCTCCCTTGGCCCACCCACAGAAACAGCAAGGAACAGGACGCAAATGATAGCTCACCGGACTTTGCCGAATTTCCCCACTAGGAGTGAATATTAGTTACATCAGGAACTACCACCGCGTTCTGGGTCTTATAAAATGCACCCCTCTCTAGGGTTGATGTACCACGGAGCGTTGTAGCGTCTGCCAGGCGCCTCCATGACCCGTCGCTAATGTGGTCCAGGGTCACTGGGGTTTCGGTGTGTACCGACACGTACCCGTTAGGGCGAGGCCTTGTTTCAGCAGTGCTATGCTTTACGTTCAGTGCCGCATTCTTGTGGATTGCCTTCTGAAATACGTTTTGTACAGAGCTCGTTGGACCATTGTCCCGCAAAGCGATATTCTTCATCCTTCCGAGACTCGGTGTACCAGTATACGCTTTGCTGATCGGTATCGCATCAAAGCTTCTTCGCGTGATCTACTCAGTGGCACTGTCAGGCCTCCGAAGAGTACCAACCTGTAATGGCCCCCGTCCCTCAGGCCCTGATGAACGATCCTATCATTTTATTTACTTATCTTCCTATGTGAATGGAGTACGTATCTGATCCTTTCAGTTTGGTGTGTGACCTCGCGTCCTTATCCGCTGTCTTCGATGTCCAGCTGTTTGTCGATGCCCGCCACTGCGCGCTCGCTAGTATAGGTGCGTTCGGTGTACCCCCTCTCTATGCCAGTGACAATACCAGGAACCTAGACACAACTATGGTCTGTTTTTCGAAAGATGATGCCTGGGAGGTTGGCCTGCCTCGGCGCGTGGCCTGGCGGAGATCCAACGCGAGCTGCGTATTTTGTGCGACGTTGCACGGTCTCAATGCCACTTTGTGTCTCTTTCCATCCTCCGGCACTTCGGCACGCGAGCCTCTCGCTCAGACGCTCGGTAAACCAACTTCCTTCTTTACCCTGCGATTTCCACGTGTAGCGTTTAATAACCTACATGTTAATTTAATCTCCTTTTAATATGTTGCTCAATATTTGGGTACAATACATTCTTTTAAAAGAAATAAACTTTTTCTTATTCATGTATTTTAACTTTTGACGTGTGAAAACGTTCTGCGTCTTGTCAACATTCTCCGCCATTTCCAGACAATGGATGATTCACGGCCACGTGCCGAACGCAGTCCCCACTCCTTGAGATTGTAGGTAGATCCTTCTCGAGAGGTTTGTAATACGTTTGATAGAGACAGACGACCGTAGGCGAGGACTCACGTGGACGGTCGGACGTCGTTGGCCAAGACGCGAAGAGTGAAAGAGACAGACGACCGTAGGCGAGGACTCACGTCGACGGTCGCACGTCATTGGACAAGACGCGAGGAGTGAGAGAGACAGAAGTACCGTAGGTGTCTCGCGATCGCGGCAACACCGCGAAAACTCGGGCCTACCTCCCAGGCATCATCTTTCGAAAAACAGACCATAGTCCACCTCACTTGGCCATTTCTTCGAACCCTCCCATTCCGCGTCCTCCATGAATCCTGTGGTTCGCCACCCTACCTCCCACAAAGAGTCACATCCCAATATTTGATCATCTCCAGGGGTTCGGGGGAAACTGAGGGAGGGGTATTTCTGTGGCTGGATTCGACAGGGTTCCCCATCTATCTCCTCCTGCACTCTACCACTTCACGAATGAACTACGTGTCCCGAGTCCCTGGCAAACACATGACCGTTTGTCGGGACACTGGGAGTCAAACCGTCACACAACCTAACTCATCACACACGAAAAGTCATCACAACCCGTATCCCATCGCACCTCCTCTTGCGAGGCCAGATCCGTGTTTATCCCTACTAATTCGACAAATGTTGATCCTAGGATATCCTGCCCTATCCTCGGGGAAACTTCCGATCCAACGATCGTTAGATAGAGTTAGGGGGGACTGAGAGGAAGTCTTCGGGGCCGAATATATGCGGAGTCACAGATCCTCCTAACTCTCCACCCTGCCTCTTCACAGATGGACTACCTGATTCGGTTTCAAAGCACTCACTAGTCTTTTTCGAACCACTCCGAATCTATATCCCATCGTATCCCCCTTTTCGAGGTCCAATCCACGTTGTCTAATCCCCCTATTTATTATGTGTTTGTTTGTTTTATATTTTCTTTTTCTTTTTCTTTTTCTTTTTCTATGTTTTTATTATTTATGTATTATTATTATTATTATTTTTGGGTGGGGGGGGGCACCCTTTTCATGTAAAACGGGACAAGGGTAGTATGAAGGTAGGAGAAATCCTCAGATAAAAGGAAGAGGGACAGGATAGAAGACTAGAAAAGGAAGGGAAGGGAAGAAAAATAAAAGAAAAAAAAATAATAAAAGGGGGACGCTTATTAATGTTTTGTTTTACTCATTTGTTCTTACCTTGTTCGTTCTTCCTTTCATACGTCCTGTTGTCCTGACCATGCTTCATCTCTCACCTTTTTTTTCCACGTGATAGAACTTTTCCTCTTTTTCCCGTTCTTTTTATTTCTTTGTTATGTATCTATGCATATATCCATGTATTCACTTCCCCTTTTCCCGATAATCTGTTTCCTTTCTTCCTTTGTTATTCCTATATCTGTCCAATATTTTAAAACCCTCCCTTTCCTCCTAACTCTTACTTCCTCTACCTTTCCCCTGCCACTTTTTATTTCGCTTTAAGCGTTAAATTAAATGTATCTTTGTTTCCTCTCTCTTGATTGCAATTTTTCGCCCCCCTTTTCCCTTTTTCTTTTCCCTATCTTATACCGTAATTATAGGTGTTATTGACTAATCATACTTGGTTTGTGTGTAGAGATATGTGTTATTTGTTTACTTATCCATCTCCTTTTTTTATATATATGTCGAATCCAACACTTTATTATTATATATATTTATTACCGTTTTCCCCTATCCCCCTAGTCCTTATGAATTTGTGTATGCTTTCTCCCGTTCTCCTCCTTCCTTCAGTGTTATTTGTATTTTTGGATTTCTCCCTGTCTATTCCCTGTTTTACTATGGCTATAACATTATTTATCGTTTTTTTGTCCTCCTTTTGTTTCCTGGAAATATAAAACTATTATCAGCCTTCTTGTATGCCCCCCATTATTTTCCCCCTTCCCCCTTTGTTTTTTTTTTACCTTTGTGTATATCTTATTGTTTAGGATTAATAGAGTCGATTGTGACGTCAGCCCCGCCAGCTGCTCGTCCGCGAAACGCGGCCCGCGATCAGGTAGCGTCCCCGGTAACCGTCGGCCGAATTCGGCTATTACTGGCTCGCGTGTCGTCGGTTGCTCACGATCGTCGCCCAGGCCACCTGTAGGTTGCCTCGCATGATTAACACGCCGTCTCTGTCTAACTGACGCGTCTCTTTGTGCGACAAGCGTCTATCCTTGTCGCAGTCATCGGCTGTTGTCATGCGAGGTAGTGTTGTATAAAGCTCGAGTCTTTGAAGCTACAAAGCTTAGCCTTAAAGACTGAGTCTTTAAGGCTAAAATCATATGAAGCTCGAGGCTAACACGTTCACTGCCGAGCGTGTTTCTGCTGGTTTTGTCTTCAGCGCCAAAGAGTGATTACCCATTAGAATCATATAATAATATATTACACAATATGATTATATGTATTGTGCAAACTTATCATGCGTAGTACATTAATCTTGCTGCCGGTCATCTATGACTCCCACGGCGTAAGAGTATGTTTTCAGTCGATAATACTATATTTTGAACATTACAGACAAATTTTTAGCAATGTTTTGTTCCGTCTATTATTCAATGGTTATTTTGTTTCATTTTTCATTTCCCTTTCTTGGTATCAATCTCTCATGTGTTTTCAGTGATGGCTGTATTTTTTAAAAACTGTATAAAGTATAATATTATAGATTTAGTGTTAATTCCATTATTTAACACTTAAGGGTTCTAGAGGGTTGAACCTTAAAGCTTCAGACTTAATGTGGATTAACACAGTGACGATTGGAAGAAATTAAGTTTTTTATATATACTTTCAAAGTATAATTTTTCGAAAATATTTTACTAAAATATTAAGTCAAAATTCACGTGAATAACGAAAAAACTGTCCCAACTTTGTCTCTCAGATCAATGAACCGTGAACAAATTGAGAAACTATTTTGTTCGACGCGTAACATCCTATGACTTGTATATCTTGCTCAAGTATACATAGGTATTTTGTAATACAAGAAAATTTAACGTATTGTCCAAAATATATATTTGATCACCCTATTAATAATAGTTTAATGAGGTTTGGGTGTTGCAGAACTAATTTATAAAAACCACGCTTTTCTGGACGTTTTTGGATTATTCCCCCTTGAATCTTTAAAAGCTTGAGATTCGTGTAATATTAGAGTTAAAAACTGAAAACTTTTAGGTTAAGTTTTAAGGCTTCGAAAACTCAAGGTCTGTACATTACTTCACTACATACAATTTATACGACTCGAGCCTTCAAGCTTAAAGGCTCGAGCGTTAAAGACTCGAGCTTTCACGACTCAAGCTTCGAACCTTGAGGGTTCGAGCCTTTAGGGTTTGAACCGCGACTCGAGCTGTTAAAGCTCAAGACTTGAGGCTCATTTTAACAACACTACCTCTTACCAAACAGCATCGCTGCCTTCCCCACTCCGCGGCCAGATCCTCTAGAAACAATGTCCTTATTCTTAAGGCAATGCAGCAACGTCGGACTGCTTGCCATCTCTAACTTTCACTCATCCGTGCAAGTGTCGTCCATTAAAATCAATGCGTTTGCGTAATCAGATTATGAGTGAACGAAGAACTTTTTCTGGTGGTTCTGCAGTTATTGCGACACATGCACTAATAATACGTTCTCGCATATCTTCGGCTGTCGTTGGTGGCTCGCGATAAACTTCATGTTCACAAAGGAAATAATCGAGCGGCGTTTAATCTCGCGAACGAGCTGGCCAAGCAATGTTACTGCCACGTCCGATTTAACGATTACGAAACATCCTATTTAATATTTGCCGCGATTGCCGAGCATAATGTGTTGGACAACCGTTCTGTTGATACCACATTATTTGACGTATTAGACACAAAAATGTGGAGTATGTTTGACCCGTTGAAGTACCGTCCAATAATTTCGTTGCCGCACCTGTTGCGAAGTGTTCGCGAAAAATGTTGAAGTTGGAGGATTTTACGAACGTCGCTTTCCGAAGAATAAATTAATATTATCGGAATAGTTGGAATAAAATGAATCGACACTGGTGTCGTGTGTTGGTGGATGTATTTGTATATGATTGGTGTTCTGAGTTGGTGTGGGTGTGGCAAAATTTGTCTGTAATGTTGGAAGGGAGAACGATGCGCTAAAGTTCCCCTTCTCGAAGTAGACCTGGAGTTCCGGGAATCGATGGTCAGGAAAAACCGAAAATTAATAAAAATATGAGTGCCCTGCACGTGGTTTGCAGCTGTCCAAGAACCCCAGGTGATGTTCATCGTCGACGTCTAACGGCAATTTGAAAACAAAAGGCCGCGGGTCGGTCCTTGGCTGAATGCGCTGGTAAAAATTCCCTGCCATAAATGACCCGATTGCTATAGCCCCGAATTTGCTATAAGCACGTTTCAACAGCTCCAAACATTCACTTTCCACCGGTGTTGGTGGTCAATTTCACGAATCCAATGTGGATTCTCTGTTGCTCAATAATGCATATTTTTTGTATTAAAATCTCCGCAATTTGTGAACGTGGCTACGTCAGACCATAAAACAGTCTGTACAAATGTACCATTCGAATCTTACATCTGGTGCAACAACCAATCACAGAATTGTATGCGTTTCTCAAAAAAGAATACGCACAACACTGCTTTGAATCATGACCGAACCACGCAAAATCTGCCGTGTACTGATATGTGGATTATGAGCATGAGTTGGTAAGGTTACAGTTTTACGACAATTACGTTTCTGACGACGATAAAACTGTCATGTTCTTGGAGCCTTTTACTAAGCCATAAAATGGTAGAATGTGATGGCTGATTTCGACCAGGAGACTTAGTTTGGCGTAATATCTTAGGTCTCGTAGCATTCTCATCATACGCAGATAAACAATTACCATATTGCACTTTTCTCTGTTACTAAACATCTTACTTTTACGTTTACAGAGATTATAAACAGCTACTAACTCAGCTACATCTCATATTGACGATGTTACAAACATGTAACAAACAACGTGTTTACAAACATGACTTGATATTTCCTAATGCATTAATGTCTCAATGAGTGCGACGTACTCGGGTCCGCTTCGGTGCATTCATGGCAAGGTGAAAAGGTTTTCAGCCCCTCATAAATTTGTTCTTTACCTAAAGCCGAGCCGCTGCTTACCGTCTGTTTACTCTGCTTTGTTTTATTCCAGAGAGACGGCCCCCAAGTGATGGGAATAAGGTCATTGCTCGTATCGCATTCATCGAGGAATCACTGTACATAGAATATTATTAATTTGAGAATATCCCAGTAATTATTAATTTTAAGCCATCTTTGGTATAATACTTTTTTTACGCAGAATTTGGTACTTTATCCGAATTGGGGACAAAATGCTGGGCATTCCATTTAAAAAACTGAAAGTGACCCTCATATCTCGATAAAAAAGCAAAGTGACAAAAAACAGATCACAGCACTGTATGTCCCCCTAGAAACCATGCAACATTTGTTGGAATAATTTTTTTGTACAACAAATAACTTACGAATTATTTGAAGTCGTCACTTTACGAGACTCACCCTGTATAGGTACATATGTATATGGAGATACGAGCGTCATCTGAAATTGTCAAAAATTTTGTACAAATACGCACCGAATGAACCTCACTGAGCAATAAAACGAAGTGAATTAAAGAAATGGCGGCGGCATTTAGAGAAACTTGAAATTTTACCACAAGAAATTTCAGTTTCATTGTGCAATAAAAATGATTTAATTTTAATTGTAATTCTTTATATGCACCAGAAGAACCCGATCGGACAAACAGTTTTTTAGTTATATTGTACACCGTTTTGAAAAAAGTGGTTTCATGAAAAACGCGTTTAAAGTTTTCTGTTATAAAAAGTAATACTTTTTCGTACAGCTGTTTTGTTCTAATCAGCGATTCCAGAGCCATATGGGATCCCTTCTGTTCCCTCTTAAAACGGCTGCTGGCTTGCCCTGGCTTCTCTTTGAGCAGTTTGAGCTGCTGACGCTTCTTCGCTCCTGGCGCTTTATCCGCGTGGCGTCGTAAGGGGTCCGCGTACTGCTTACACTGTAAGCCTATCCTTATTTCCAGTACATTCATGATATTCAGGATAGCAAAATATCCTTCGTTGAAAATTCCAGCAGTAATATATGCTGCTATTTCCAAAGTTTGTATTCCGCAATATAAATACTTTGGAGCCAAACGCCAAATAGTCGAGTTGAAACTCTCGTTAACATTTTGCGAATGCCCGCCTAAACATCGCTGCAGATGTTCATCTTTAGAAAAATCTTTATAGATAGGTAATAAATGTGTTTGAACATCTTGATGGAGTGGGGCAGGGTGGTCAAAAACAACTCGTATAGTTTCAGCTACGCGTCACTTACACCAGCTCTCTGCACCCGGCAGGCAATTTTCGTGCATCGGCTTTTCATTTGTTGAGCATAAATGTTTATATGTTGCAATTATTTCCTTCTTCGTATCATCAACTGAATTCACATTTCTCTGAATCGCTAAGTCGTAATAAGTTGTTAGTTTTCTTATGGTAAAACATCAATTAATTTGCCTGTTCCACCCAGTTTTTCTTGTTTTTCCAAATTTCTAAGCCGTGTACCCATCTACTACCGCCGAAAAGGTCTGGAATATTCCACTACGTAGGTGCTCCTATTGCTCATTATGTTACGAACGAACGGGTGAGGTGATCGTTTGGTTACCTTTCGAGCGCTCCCAGCTCGACGCACGGTCAAAAACTCGACTATAACTACAATTACAGTGCGAATATCGATCTGTAATTTTAGGGACACATTCTCTACATGCATTAGAGTTGGCTTAACCCTTTCGCCTACGATTTAAGTTCCAACGGGGCGCGCCACAATCAACGTCTTGGCGATTACGCGTCGATTGACGCTTTTTGACGCTTCGGACGTGCGCTCGAAATTGTGCAAATCGCACACGTTTTCTAATATGTAAATACATGTGTAAGGTACAACTGGTTTAATTTTTTCTAGGATGTTACATAAGTAATAACGAACGATTCATCATTGAACAAGAAGATGAATTATCTTGAAATTCTCATGCTTGGCCCGATAGACGTACCACGGTTCTCACACGATATTGTAGGCGAAAGGGTTAAGCAAAGAAAGTCGATTTTTTTGACCGCTTACACGAGATGCTTCCCTTAAATAATTAATATAAAAAGTAAGGTTTGTTCAAATTCCCGTGGAACATCATTTAACAAAGAATGTTACAATACATGTTATTCACAATCATTTGGCTCGTGAACAGCAGATTAAATTATATATTATAATTTCGATTTGTCACTATTTAAGCAGTATTTCTACTTTAACCTTTTGTTTTGGTTCTTGTGGACTGTTAAAATAAACACTACTTTGATAATTCTATCGAATCTTAGTCGAATTCAGTAAAAAATAATCGATGCTTGTCATAACTTCGTTTTATTCAAACTAAAATGTATTTTCTCTTGCGTAAAGTATACTAATGTGATACAGTATCCAACTACACTTTTAGTAAAATTATAATACGTAACAATTCCTTGACTGAAAGTTTATGAATCTTTGTGGCATTGTGCATTGTATTTAACAAAAGTATATTCTTATTTGTCAATACAGACAAAGAATTGCGTACTGATGGTTTTTGTGTACAGTGATATTCTTCTTAGAATTTATACGCTAGTCCAAGTTGGTCCGTTAAAAGCTTTTGCGTCATCCCCACTGCAGTAATGTCCTGATAAGTGTGAATGCCTCGGTTCCGCGGGGTCACACTCACGGTGAGCACGGACAGTTGTCAGCACCTCGTCAATCTGTTTTTTGCTCGAAGCTGGAGCCTCGGCAGCTTGCCTTTGTAGTGTTCCAACATAGAAAAGGACAAGCGAGTAGAAAACAGAAAGAGAAAGCATCTCTTTACACTCGATTCGACTATGTGAGCCCGCCTACGACGCTCCCACCGGCTAATGGTTACATTGTAATCGCTGCGGTTCGCGTTATCTTACTTGGTCTCGATGTGTCTCGTTCGTTTTCTTCGTCACACAGTCCGATTGTGTGTTGTGACGGTCCACGCGTAAGAACTGCGAAAGCGTTGAATCCGTAGACGTAGCACTTTCCGATACTCGCGATTACTGACTTTACACCGTCGCACAGATATACCGTTTAGGTGAGGGATTATATGCCAAGACACAACTTGTGAATAAGATATTTAATGCAACGTAGAGGATTGCCGGTTGTACAGAGACTGTTCCTAAATGCTAGCTTACATTCTTATCTATCTTACGATCTAAAATCTTACCTAAGGGTAGGGGTTAGTGACTAAGGGCGCAGCGCAAAGGTTTGAAGTTCATGTGACTAATGGAAGAGAAAATTGTGAAAAACAGAAAGTGAGTCACAGGGATGAGTTATAGATATGATTGGTCATCACAGTGTCTACCGTTTCGGCCAATAATAAAAATACGTGTGACTGGAGGTGATCCAGCTACCATTCTAACGTCGACAGCTTTCTAAGCGTTCGCTGACACTCAATCGCTTCGACGAAGCGTCGTACATATACGTATACATTTCCCCGCTCTGTCCGTCCGTCAAGTCTGTCTGTCGTACCCGTCGGTGAGAAGAAAGAGACTTTTTTCGACGGGTCGACGCGACGGTTGAATGAGCGAAGATCAAGAAAAGATTACATTCCCGGGTGTCGGTGATACAACGCTAATGTAACGATGAAACTTCTTTATTTTTGATTTGTTGTTGACGAAACTTTTACTAGTACACTGATGAGATTTTTCTGATTAAAGTGATACCAAATACGACATAATTTGGATCATATTTACTCATGTAGAAAGTGTTAACCATGCATATTCGTTCATTATCGCTTCTGATTAATCATAAGTAAATATGGTCCAAATTATATCGTGTTTGGTATCATTTTAATCAGAAAAATCTCACGAATATTTCATTAACAAAGAACCAAACACAAAAAGTTTCATCGTTGCATTTGTTCCCCTCGATTATCCATCGGCTCGTGAAAGGGAAGCCGCCGCGGCGCACCGGGCAAAAAATTATACGCTTGACCGATTCCACGGCCTCCTTCTCCAGTGGTGGGGATGACGACTTCACACTTGTCGTGAACAAATCGACTCACACTTATCAGGACATTACTGTACTGAGAGGGCGGGCGGTCGTGTGCTAGTAGCCCTTGGAACCAATCCGGCTGGTTATGTATACTGAAAGTTTAGAAGACAAAACAAGATTAAAAACTTGCGTATTGGCGAAACAACACTATTATAAAGATGAAAACTTTTTATTTTTGATTCTTTATTAACACTTTGACCGCGCGTCACCGAAATATGGGTGACACGTACATCGCAAAGAGCCTAAATTATTTAAATACTTTACAAAAGTTTTGCGTAAAATAAATATCGCAGTATAATTTAAAACAAGGCCAACATCCTGTCTTAATTGAACGCATATATTTTTAATGATTTCTGATTTGAAAAACGAAATATGTAAAAGGCATATGGCTACGTACGGCATTTTTCACTGTGGCAGTTAACGTGTTAACGAGAATTTTATGAAAATATCGGCGAGATCTTTCTAATTAAAATAAGAGCAAACACAATATAATTTGGATCGTTTCTAACGTATAGAAGCGATAATTCTTCATATTGCATTCTTCCATTATTGTTTTTAATAAATTATAAGAATAGGTTATTAGCCATTTTTAAAATAGTAATAGTATAGTATTTCTAGTATTAATATTATACATTAGAGTAGTGTAAAGTAGTACAATACTCTAAATTATTTATAGTAATAATTACTTTGAGTTCCGTTTACAATAATATGACGTTTATAGAAAAGTTTAATACATTTACAGTTTATTGAAAAACGAAATATTTTTGTCTATCGTCCCGCGATGTCATTACTTTCTACTCGTTTGTAATGCCTAAAAAAAAAAGAGTTTTAACGCAGTAAATGTTCAACTAAATATTTTTTAGAAATAACGTCCAAATAAAGTATTTCCTCTTGTTCTTCGTCATATTTCAGTTTTATTCATTAACGTTTTCTGTGATTGTCGTTGGCCGGCAAAATGTACAAAGAGGCCACTTGCCAAAGGCTCGGCCCAAAATTTATGACGTGCCAAATGCAGCGCCTCTGACCGATATATGGTCCAAACGACGTTCGAGTGTATAGCGTGTGACTTCCATTGCTAATTGGTTCCTTGAGTGTAGATTCTAAATTAATCACATAGATTTTGTGATTTTTATCTTCTCTCGCCCTTTTTTTTTCTAAATAAATTTCAATATTTCAAATACAGTATGATTTCACGGGAATAAATATAAACAACACGAGTAATAAGTTCATTCAGAGAGCAAACAGAACTCTTTGATATTTTCTTTTTCTGTACACTTCTGTGGAAAAACAGTCCATAAATATTTTAATTCGTCCGATTTTTTCAGCCTTTAAAACTAAAACGATATTTACAGAATCAGAGTCAAATGGAAACTTCAACGAAGACGTCAAACGTCTCGTCGGGGACTGTAAATGCTGTCTCAGGCTCAAGCACGTCTGGGAACCCACCGTCAACAGCCACTGACAGTGGTGACGTTTACGAGTTCAAAAGCTCGAAGGAACCAACACCGGTCAGAGGTGCAAGCTCATCGCCAAATCCTAATCCTGAGAAAGATAAAGATGGCAACAAGTCTGCTGGTAGTCAGGGAAACCAAGGCAGTAGCAGTAGTGCGTCCACTGCTGGTGGCTCGACGACATCCTCTGGCGAAACAACAACGACGTCAGCTACTACAGATGATACCTCTACAGTTTCGGCGTCGCCTTCATCCAAACGTGCTTTTGAAAGTGATAATACCGAGGAACAAGACGAGGAAAATCGTAGGAAAAAACGGAAAGATTCGGAGCCTGTAAAAGAAAGTTTAAAAAGTACAGCAACCGGAAGACAGGGTACCGGCAGGAATACTGCTAATATAGGGGAAAAGGTAACTATCATATATTACAGTCAGCAGAATATGAAATTATAGAAATAGTTTTTAATAGGTCTATTTGTCGTTACAGTGTACAAAGTCTGGTAAACAGGGTTCTGGGGCAACGTCTGGTAAGAGTAATCAAAACACAACTTCTATTAGCGCCGATAGAAAAAGTCCAAGTACTGCCTCAATGGTAAGTAGTCCAAAGCCTTCAAATCCATCTTGTTCGGCGACAAGTGTCAAAACAACTACACCGGCACCTCCCGAATCTGACGGTGAAGACGATAGGTCCAAAGGTTCAGATTCCAATTCAGCACCCAAAGTACCACCTTTGAAAATAGTTATTCCACAAAGTAGCACATCTGAGCAAGAGCAGGGAAACAGAAATGGGAAAAGTACATCCAATAGAAGTCATCAGTTACCTTATGTAGTCGCAAGTTCTAATAGTAATGATTCAATGGATAAAGATCAAAGCCAATCTGCAAGCGGTACAACGAGTCCAACAGAAACTGGAACTAATGTTAAAAACGAAGACAAAAAAGATTTTAGTGGTGCTTTACACGGGGAGGAAAGATCAACACATCATCAGAGAGTGCTTAGAAGTTCGCATCGATCCAGCAATGGCAGTAATGGCTCATCAGCATTGAAAGAAACTTCTACCTCGACGAGTGCCGGAAGTTATTCGAACTCATCTCCATTACCAGCGACTACTTCAACAGATCGTTCAAACAATTCATCACCGCAACAACGGCATCATTCACCAGCACCTGAAGTGGCTGGTTCCGAATCTAATAAGAACAGTTCAGCAGAAGCTTCGAATAATAGTGCTAGTTCAAAGGCAAATGTTGTGATGGAAAAGTCAGAAAAAAGTACTGAAGTCAGTGGGAAAAGTCAAAAAGATAGCGGGGCAGAGAGTTCAGAAAACACTTCTACAACTACCTCGTCAACAACGTCGAATGTGGGTACCCCAGCGCCACCGGTTGAACTGCATCCCAGAAAAAGAAAAATGAAACCCAATAAAGAAGCACAACAAGCTGCTACAGCTGCCTCTAATGAAGCATCTGAAACAACGAATACGGGTCCAGAAGTACATCCACACGATCAACCTATTACCAATTGTTTCCAATTGTTTCTCAATATTAGGAAACAGGTCAGTATACAACATTACTAAAATAATTGTGATGCAGTCTGTGCAAAGTATTAAGGAGAAATAATAATTTTAATCCTATTAGATTGAACGAAGAAGAAAAGGACTCTTTCCGGTTCAACCAAAACCACCTCAGGGCTTCAAGGACTATTTAATGAATCGTTGTACGTATGTATTAGCCGGAAATGCAAGCAAAGAACCGAATGTTAATCCTCCGGTGGGACTACAAGGTGCTATGAAGGATTTATACATTGAACAAGAGAAAGAGAGATACCGTCTTCGAATGCAGCATGTTGTCGAAAAAGAGAAATTAGTATTATCAGTGGAGCAGGAAATTCTTAGAGTACATGGCAGAGCTGCTAGAGCTCTTGCTAATCAATCTTTACCTTTTTCTGTTTGTACTATATTAAAAGATGAGGAGGTTTATAATGTTATTACTCCAGAACAAGAAGAGAAGGACAGGAATGCAAGGAGTAGATATAATGGCAGACTCTTTCTAAGTTGGTTACAAGATGTGGATGATAAATGGGAAAAAATCAAGGTAAAAATAATAGTGATTAAGTTATTCATGACCTGAATTACCGCGTAGACATTTGTCATTTTACACATTGTCTATGATTATTCAAGTCAAATTAAGAAATCTTAACGTTAAAAACGATTGATAAGCATTTTTTTTCTTGCATATCAGTTTAAACAAGCGTAGAACATTACTAAATGCCACTACTAAAACTTCAACAAAACAATAATAAATTACAATAAAATATTATTTTAGGAAGCAATGTTGCTTAGACATCACAATGAAGCTGAATCGCTACACGCTGTGCAAAGAATGGATTGGGAATGGAAACTAAAAGAAGTTGGATTATGCGAATTTAAAGCAACACCTCAGATAGAAGACATGCATGTTCCAATGGTACATGTTTCGGATGACTTTGATTTGCTTCCAGCTTAGTGAACAGTGATCGATCAGTTAACTTGGCATATTTATTTTGCTCATATGATCTTGGCTCATTTTCAATCTCCACTATCTCCAACAAAAAACAAAAGTGTTCACTGTTTGACATTTAGATAATTCGTATGTTTTCGCACATACACAGAGTATTGGTTAATTTGTAAAGAAGCAGTCGAAACCTTATAACTTGTAGCACTATCATTTTCACCCGTTTCTCCTAACAGCACATTGTTGCAAGCATCACCAGTTGACACTTTTGTCTCTAATTAATTGTACTGGAACTTCAATGGTTGCATTTTAATGCATAGCTTGGTTAGAAAACTAATGCGGAAGATGCAGTGGTTACGGTACCAGTATGATCCGGCATTATTGCCATTGATGTTACCTAATGGGTTCTTAGAATGCCTTCTATAAGTTCAATACTCATTCACCAAAAATAGAATCATTGACACTTGAATTAGCCATTACAACGGTTTACTTCCAACAGAACACTTGTATGTAGTTGTAAAAATATGTACGATGTATCGTATTCTTTTTAATGGTATGCCTGTTAATACGTGCGCGCGCGTGTGTGTGTTTGAAATTATTTTAACGCTAATGACTATAATCTGTGATTTCCCTCATAACGTATTCACTACATCTTTATGGTAACAAAAATTACGTTATTGTTCTTAAAACTATTATTATGCCTAGAGGCTGTATTTATGAAACAATGGGACTCTGTAATTGGGTTATCCAATTGTATTTGTACTTTTGTCAATTTCTCACAATTATCCGTAATATATCTTATTTTCTAATTGCATTAAGTTGGTATAAAAGGTTTGTTGTGTTTATCAAAGGAACTGAAAAAAGAAAAAAATAGTCGTAAGATAATTTTTTTTTAATTAGGCATCAGTTATTAAATTCTACAATAATTTTGGAAATGTCAGTTTTAAAATTGCTTGAGTGGTCAAGTTTGTTGATTGAAGACAAGTTCAATTTCAACCATGTAAAATAAGCACAGTATGCGCCCATACAGTCGCGCTGCTCGAATGATTTTTCATTCATTAGTGATACGATTGAAAAAGAGTTAAACAAGAAACAATTATTAATTTCATAAAATTCATTAGTTTGTTGATATTAGCCTTGACCAAGAGCTCGGGAATACTTGTAGCTTTCCTATTCAAATCCCCTCTTGTCATGAGTACCACGACGCCAATATTCAATTCACTATACCACGTAGCATGCGACAAATAACGCTAGTAAACTATCGCTCTCATGCAAGTGCTAAGAAACTACTCGGCTTGAGGGATCCCTGCTGTGGACAAGCCTGATTTATATAATTATTTATATAAGTGTAATTAAAAATATATTTATAAACGTATAGTTTATATGATTATACGCTAACCTTTGAGTAAAACCTATAAACCTTTTACCACAACATGATATATTTCAAAGGAAAAGTAAAGAAAATTATAAATGTCGTATGTAGATTGGTAATAGTCCTTACAAATGTAATGACTAGAATGTAAATCATTTATTCATTTTGTGTTTTAATAGTTCTTTTCATGTTTTTTCAATACACAATGTCTACATGATAATGTATTGTATATATTTTGTACCTAGTGACTTATACTAGACATTAAGTAATGTATTAAAATTTTAAATTAAAAAGTTGTGTAATAAATGCAATTGCTTCAAACTTAAAATTCTGTTTATTGTTGTTTATGACTACGTTGTAACTCTTTAATATTATCTACATCAGTGTTTAATTGAAAATTGATTGGTTTATAATGACCCATGAGTTTATGATAATGTGTTTTATCTGTGAACTCGGGCTCAGTAAAGAACATTGGTTTTCCTTTTACAAAGCATGTTGAGAATGGTCCAGTAAAATCAGGCACATGTACATCATTCTCTGTGAATTCCACCTGAAACAAGTTATGCATATGATGACCATACATAAATAAGATTAAAATACATATAGTAAGGAAGTATTGCAAATACCGTTTTTTTTTTAAGTAATATGCTATATGTTTGAGCAAGATATTTATCTGCCGCAGAGTCATAGTACATATTAGCTACATATTTCCTTCCTACTAGGAAATGTATTAACAATGGAGTACATATTGCATAAACACCCATAAAACCGATTAAACCCAGTGTGATTGCATCTTTGTCTGCTTGTATAGCATTATCCCAAACAAATGGTAGAGTTACTAAAGCTACACATGATGTTCCTAGGGTAAATAGTTTAAGACCAAAAATATTTTTCGATAAGAGCCCTGTATATATTAACTCTTTTTCTTTTTTATTATTGCCTTCTGTGTGCACATATCTTACTTGTAAGGTTCGTGCGAAGCTCTAGGACAATAAAGTAATATATATTACAAACTTTTCATTTTTCCTACAAAACAGTAATACATTTGATAAATGACAAATAATTATATTCTAAAAACAAAATATAAAACTACGTTTACTTAAAAAAAATATACGTAACAAATGTTCTTAAATTTATAATATTTACATCTAACTTTTTATTTGATAGACTTTATGTATTGTTTTAAATAAGATAATCTAACCTCAATATCACCATTATTGTATGCAAAGCTTCCGACAGTACATCTTTGGGGTAGAAATTTTTGTAAACGTACTGCTTTTTTAATAAAAATCTGACTTTGCAATATAGAAATCATTATAGCGATGTACGAATGTCCCAAATTATACTGTTAAATCCCCCAAAAGCATTAAATTGAATTGTATATACACTGACGAGCAAACTTGGCTTCCACTAGGGGAAAATGTGGCGTGGGAAGAGAACTTCTTACCACTTGCTATCGGGAATTATTGAAATTTGTACCAAATTAACATTTATTTCAGTACTTGAAATAAACTTCCAAAGTGATGAGACTTTTCTTCTACACCACTTTTCCCCTAGCGGAAGCCGAGTTTGCTCGTGGGTGTATATAATTTCCACGGTTCCCACCTAACTGCACCTGACTGAACCGACCACCCAGAGGTGGGTAAATACGCGTTTTTTATTTTATACGTGACACGTGTTTTAAATATCGTAAATGTGTCGTAAATGTGGTATATCTGGAATGAAAATATTTATAACGTGTTTCTAGCCTATGAAACGTTTTTCGTATAGGTTGTAAAGAAATGTCAATTTATTAACAATTATAATTCTGATTAAAAACAATTAAATTAAATTCGCTTTACATGTATGAAGAATGATTGTTAAAAGGTTCCACAAAATTGGTACAGAATAGTAAATATAATTTGTTTAGATTGAAATTATGTTAATAAAAAGTTTATTTTTATTTAGGACGAAGTAAAATTGATCAGTTACTTGAAAATTCATTTTTTTTATGTAATATCCCTTTTTGCATAATTGATTTAGAACATTTTAAAGCATTTATTAATGCACCAAATGATTAATATTAGCCTCTTACAAAGAAGGCATTGGCAACAATTTTGGACGCACAATATGATGAGCTCGTTAATTTTACAAGGTAAGATGAACCACAAGATGGAGTTATTGCTAATTAAGTGGTGGAAAAATTCACGGTCATTAGTAAAACTGTTGTGCCTGTGGCCAATGTTATATTTTCCACGTGGCCAAAAACCTTTCTTGGACTCATTGAACTTCAGTACAATAAGAGAAACTAGAGAGGTTCTGAGTGAAGTTGTAACATAATTACATAGTTTCATTACTACTCATAGCTTTACATTTATTGATATTAATATTCTTTTCATAAACGTTTTTAGTCTCATCTATACACACAGTACTGCAACTTACCATACTTATATCAGTTGTATTGTTATTAATCTTATCATAAACATATTTATTTACTTGATTGAAAAATTTTCATTTTTTTTATTGCAAACTCATTTATGCGGTTCTAATCTCTTCACAGCTGTATTTCCAATAACACAGTTGCACACTGCAAAACGTTGCATTTTCGCCTTTTTCATTCTTTCCCCTACTGAATCTTTGGGTTCATATTGATTATGTTCTTTTCTACCACCTATTTTTTGGCAATCACAAATAATTTATATAGCTGTATTATAAAAGTTAATTTGAGGTTATATTTCGTGTTTAATATGACACTTACAATATTACATTTCTAACATTACATACAAAAAGGAGATATGTATTGTTTTTACTTATTTTTAAAAAGTTTTTCTACTTTAATTGTTTAAAGGTTAAAATAATTAATAAAAATGACACGTATAAAATGGACTCAAAAACGACATATTACCACCGACTAGGTATAGAATAGACCTATCATCCAATGCTTTTTTCTGTCCCACGTTCATAGGGCTACGTAGCCCTATTACCATTTTAGTGTCAATACCCGACGTTACCGATAAAGCATGAATTCTGAGTATTATTAGCACAAATGAAGTGTTATATATTCCATTCATATTACGTGTATCTATATGATTTCATGAGAATAAAAATATCCGATGCTTCAGTTTAAGGTTAAGGGATAAATATAACAGTCATCAAAACATGAAACGGAAAAGTATATATTTTATCACTTAACTACAAGACAATTTATTTTAAATGCATCGTTAATGGACATTTTATAATGTTACTTTTTACATGTTCTTGTTTTATTCGTTTTTATATCTTGCTTTACATTTGTATATTCGTAACAGATAAATTCAGAATAGATGTAGTTTCGCAAATAATTTATTAAATCTACCTTTTGGCCGGCGGCTTACAATTTCCCTTGCGGGAATGCCTTACCGTAATGAGCCATCTCGTAACCGCGGGATTCCGGGAATCGGGTGATGTTACGGCTTGCGAGCGAGAGCGATAGAGCGAGCCGCGGTATCGGTGCTCTCCTTCGGTGTTGACGCGTGCCGAAGAATTTCGGTGGTCTATGGGGGGAGGTGTGCAAGCGAGAGAGTACGGTAGAGCGCGCCGCGGTATCGGTGCTCTCGGTCGGTCCAACGCGCTAGTGACGTTACGTCACACAGTTTATTGACCTAGCCGTGTACGTCGTACCAGGCCGTACCATCTGGTGTTTGGGTCGTTCAAGGAGGAAGGTCGTTCAAGTCGGCAAAAACAATTCAACACGAACAAACCTGCGTACGCCCAACACATAACGGTGTTAGCTTTCTCACTTTCTCGTGAGCCGTCGCGGAGGGTGGGCGTGCGTCTCATACTCGTCCTTTCTCTTGTTACTAACCCATTGTTTGTTGCAGGCATTCGACAACCATCAATTTATTTACTGTGCATATTATTGTGTCCCTCCTCTTGTTACTAATCCTTTGTATGTTACAGATGTTCGAGAACCATTGACTTTGATATTTATTTTCTTATGTACTGTGATTCATTTACTGTGATTTATTTACTATGCATATTATGTATTTTATGTGTATTGTACAATGAAAAATATTTTTCCAATCAGTTATTCCATCGAAAGAAGACATCGATCAACGTCTACATCTTCAAAGCGTGCGTCTACCACTGCGTTAAGTTACTGTAAGTTGAACTTAAATCATAATTCGATATTCATTGTTATATTCATATTCATCATCGCATCGTTTATTATTAATTTTAGTCTATCTATTAATAGACTTAAATTATGACCATCCATTGTGCATACCAAGTTATTATTAATTCATTTTGCTCGTTGATTCTCTACACGGACTTGGGGTACGGGCAGTGGGTCTGTCCTTATGGTACGGGCAGTGGGTCTGTACACTAAGACTGTTTGCCGATCCCTCTGGTTTCTATTGAGAAGCCAGATATCGGACGTGTTTAGTCTTTGCCTGGTAAGTAGGATTTGGAGAAAGACTCGTGCGTGCAAGGGTACGGAGTAGTCGGGAGGCTGCTCCGTAAACAGAGAATCTCGCTTGCACTACCATGCTTGTGTACTCCTTTGGTTCGGGTCTGGTACGCAGGTGACCAGCCCAAAGCTCCATGGCAGTAAAAGATGGATCCGGGTTAGCGAGGTGTCGCCCGTCTTTCCTATTTTCTTAAACCAGGTTCTGGCGACAACACTTGCATCGCGATACTTGTTCATACTGTAGTTTAACGTGGTTCATCGTAGACTTAATAACTGCTTGGTATATAGAATATTAGGTGCGTAAACGAAATGATCGATGGAACTTTTTCCATTCCGTCTATCTCTTTCGTTTGAGTATTAGCGACTACGTTGCGTTTAGTTTAAGTTATTTTGTATTAATAGCATTAATTCGTATTAATTACAATATTAAGATAATTTCTAAGCTGATCGTTCTAAGCTGAAGAACGAAGACAACCGACGAGGGAACTTAGTTTTTT